>NW_020956494.1:116812-129185 GCF_003031625.1 Empidonax traillii
TTTTTTTTTTTTTTTTTTTTTTTTTTTTTTTTTTTTTTTTTTTTTTTTTTGTAGTCTGCTTTCGTATGATTCTGTTTGAAAAGTTCAAACACTACAACAATGCCTGTCAAACCATGCTTTCAGGAGCAACACACTCTTCCTTACAAATATACAGTGTAAAAGAGGAAAATATTATTACTAGGTAATGTTTTTCTTTTTTTTTCTTCTAGGAGAGCAGATGTGTGATAGAGGCTGTGGGAAAGTCTTGGAGGAATCCAAACTCGTGTGAGGTTTTTTTTTCAAGCCTGTAACAACAGAGAGAGGTGTTAAAAAAAAGGCAGCTGTGACGGAGGAAAAAGGGGCTGTGATTCATCTCTCTTCCTTCATGGGGAAGCTCCTGTGCAGCAATCTAGGGGAGAGGGAGACTTGTTTTGGAAATCTGTGCCTGGACCTCACTCTAAGGACAGGGAAAGGCAAGGTGGGAAATGCCTGTGCAGAGAAACTGTTGGCATCCCAGGTGTAAAAGGACCCCACTGGTCCCAGTTTGCTCCTCCCAGTGTGGCTGAAGCCCCTGGGGTTTGAACTGGGAAGCTGAGAGTTAAGTTGAATTTTGCACTTAAGAGGAATTCAGTCTCTGTTGATCCAAGGCAGGAAGCGAGGACGGAGATGAGATTACCGGGGGTAATTCAAAGCTGAGAGGCATTCCTTGGCTGTGGAAACCCTCGCCCCAGATAACAGCGATAAAGGCGGCAATGGCAGGGCCCTGGTTCCGGCAGGGCAGCAGCGGGAGCGGCAATGCCACCCTGCAGGGATCAACCCCAGGCTTACGCTCACCTCGGGGACATCACGTTGGCTTCCTCACCCTTCTGCCCCCTCCCCAAAGCTGCCAAGCCCATGGGACAGCCGGACCCCACCCCGGCCTTACCAGCACACTGTGGTCCGGCGGAGAGCACGTCACCCCAGTAGCCGCCTTGGAAGACTCCACTAATACCCACAAGACTGACTGTAGGCCACCATCACACACCTGAGACCTGCGGGAGGACACAGCGGAGGGTGAGGGACGCTGGCACTGGGGGCTGAGGTCGCTGTGCTGTGGGGAGAGGTGGTTTCACACAGTGGTCAGAGCCAGAGCTTCCTAAGGGGACAGTTTTAACCTCAGCCCTGCCCTGATGGGCTCCAGGCAGCAAGTGCAGGACAGGGCCAGGCTGGCAGCAAAACCCTTGCCTGAGCTGTGCCCTTCTCAGGTGGAGGAGCCTGGCAGGGAGCCGGGAGGTCCCCAACCCTCCATCCTCGCTGCCCACTGTGGCTACCAGTGTTGCTGTGGGCTGGTGGACCTGTTCCAAAGGATTCACTCGCCTCCCCTTCCCAAATATGGCTCTGCTTACATTTTATCTGGAAACATTGGCACGGTGCATATTTTGGAAGAACCACTGGTTCCCAAAGCCTCGCTGCTCCCTATTTTTATCTGCTGGGCCTAAAATAGCCGGTAAGTTCTTTGTGGATCCAAGTCTGGGTCCAGCTGCAGCCAGGGCTGGGCCTCCTGCCCTCCCTGGATGAGCGACCATGGGAGCATGGGCAACCGATACCAGAGCTTTGGGCATGGAAGCAGGAGGCTTCCCAGCAGGGATCAGCAGCGTGCAGGGATGATTACCAGCCAGGATGGTCGGGGTGGGCTGGGATCACGGGGTAAAGCAGTGCTCAGCGTCCACTGAACCTCTTTCCCCTCTTCCACTTGGGTCCCCTTTGTTTATTTATCCACAAAAGGCCGAGTTATTTGCAGAGCATGTCTTGCAAGGCTTTTTCCATCTGAAGAGGTCCCAGATGGAATCGGATCGGTCCCTCCCTCCAGCCAGGCTGCTCAGTTGAGGCTGCGCTTCTTGTTTTGGCAGCCCCACCACCCCAGGCTGCCAGGAGAGTTTTCTTTAAGATTTAATGAGATGGTCGTGTTGGGGCTGCCTTCTTTTCCATCACTACACCCCCTCCCCAGCAGGATGCTTTTTTCATCCTGCCCTGGGACATTTGGGAAAGTGTAGGGGTGAGTGGTGGCAGGGACATCCCCTTCCCGGGGACAAGGAAGGCAACTGGACTTAAGGGTGCCTGCTGGAAATAGTCTGGCCACCCACCCTGAGCTGCTGGAGACCCCAGGAGTCATGGGGTGGGGGGAGGAGGCCAGGGTGAGGGTGGAGGTGTATGCCAGCCAGCACAGGAGGATGGGACGGGATTGGTGGCACTCACCCGGCATTCAGCAGAACTGACGGGACTTCCAGCCCTGAGAACCAGCCTCGGAAGGAGGGAGCCAGCGCATCTGCAAAGGCAAAGGAGACACGGGGTGAGAGGGGGGTGACTTCCCACCCTGGCAGGATCCAGCTGCCTCTGGGCTCCCCTTTCCCAGCCTTCCCCAGGCACAGGGTGGAGGGAGGTCGGAGCACAAGCAGTACAGCCGTCCCAGCTCAGGCTGGGACAGTAACACTGGGGCCAAGCACAGCCCCCAGCATCCCTGCTTCCAGCAGGATGGAGCTGGGATAGCAGCACCACAATCCCACTGAGCAGGAGTGATCTCATCCCTCGCAGCTTCTCAAAAGCCTGCTTGAAACAGGGCGGAAAACATCAGACGCCAAAACCCAGCACATGGTGCTCAGTGCTCTGCCTGATAACACCAAGTCAGCCCCCACCCATTCCAAGGTCCTGGTCTCTGCAGGATCCAGCCAAGCAGCTCCAGTTTGGACAGTGGCACCTGTCTCCCGTGCCCTCCACCAAACCTTCAACACTGGCAGCTGCAGGGGGGTGGTGGGAAAGGTGCCACCACCGTGCTTCCCCTTGTGATGATACTGCACATCAGGTAATATTTCTTCTGTCTAGCCTCCGTTTCCTTCGCTGTCGCTTCCCCGAGCAGGGCAGGTGCTGCTTGTTAGCAGTTATTTGACAAGGCGTGTACGTAGCTGCAATAATATTTACTGCTGCTCTTCCTATGAGCAGCAGGGCACGAAGAGCTGGAGTTTCATCCAGGGTTTGTATGCCGAGCGTTTTTCCACACCCTCCCACTCAAACCAGCCCCTGGCTGCTCTGGCTCCCAGCAATGGTGGCTCTGGATAACCTGGCTCAGTCTTGGTGGGCCAGGGCCAAAAGCCTTTTGGAAGCAGTTTATCCAGCTAGTCAGTTTCCGTGTGCTTGTTTCCTCCTGCTCGTCACCAAGTCGGAGCCAGCAGCAAGGAGCAAAAGCCGGGATGATGTCCGGTGTGGATGCTGGGGAGGCAGCTGCCCATTCCCCCTTCCTGCCAGGGGTCTTTTCCTGGCATCCCCATGGTGTTGCAGGGCTGGCACTGCAAAGAAATCCTCTTCCTCCTCCATCTCCATTTGTTCTCTTCTTTCCCCAGCTCCTCTCCCAGGCGGATGGTTAATTTTTAACAGCCACGTGCTGCCATGGGGGGCCACCGGCGTTGGCAGCCGGCAGAAAGTGTTTGTGACAAGGCAGCACCTCGTCAATAAAAGATGGATCCTCCATTTGTGCTTCGCTTCCCTCTCCTCCCCATCAGAGCTGCTTGGCTTCACGCCCCATGTCCGACACACCACATCCCGGCGATGCTCCAGGGGCTCTGGAGCCCCCATCTCACACCGCACCGGCAGCCAGATGGCAACGAGTGATGGGAATGGTCCAGACACGGAGAACATGCTCATCTATCCCTCCCTCCCTCCCCGCCTGCCCCACCACGGGCGGCAGCAAAGGTAGGAAGGCAGAGAGAGGTGTTTGGGGAAAGGCAGGACCCCTGCCAGCACTCAGCTCCATCGGGGAGCCGTCCCTAGGTCTCAGGGGGCGGGGAGTGAGTGCCTGTTAGCCGGGCAGAGGTTAGTGGTGCGGCGGGCACCGAGGGGGAAGGGGATCCAGGGCGGGTGGGAGGGTGAGCAGTGGTGGTGGATGGGTTGGAATTACCTGGGCGTGCAGCGAAGCGGGATAGGTGAAAGCAGGAGGAGGTAGAGCAGGTGCTAATTCCGCTGGGTACAGAGGGTACGGCCCCCACACTTCAGGGCTACTGGGGTAAAGTGCAGGCACTGTGAGCTCATCTGCAAGAGAAGAAGAGGGAGAGTTAAACGGTGACCACAGGGCTGCCACCCCCGCCATGTCCTTCTTTTTCCCCCGAAGCAGGAGAAGAGCTTCCCCCGGAGAAGTGAGGGATGTCACCGCCGAGAGCTGACCCGCAAAGCTAAAATAGAACTGGGGTCATCATCTCCAAAAGGTTTAGTGATCCCAGAGATCCAGCAGAGGAGAGAATGTGGCTCAAGCCTGTGCACAACAGTGAGGTGAGGAACCGGTGCCCACGCGAGAAAAGCTCTTCCAGAGGCAGAAACAGGTATGGAGCACTCCCAGCAGGACATTGCTGAGGCCTCTGCTGAGACCCCAGATGTGACAGGGAAACTCCCCAGCACGAAGGAGCAGCACCTTAGGCTTGTCCCACTCCCAGGCACTGTGCCAGGCTGGCTATCACCTGTCCCGGGGTCCCCTCCTCTGGGGACTCCTGGCAGCAAGTAGGTGCCGCTGCTTCCCATTGGACCTGGCATTCCCCATCGCCACCCGCCCCACCACGGTATCCCTGCTCCTACCAGCACCCAGCATGACATCACATTCCCTGAATAAGGCGTTTTCCCGAGGATGGGGGCAGCACCCAGTGCCTGCCACCCCAAACTCTCCCGGCACTGCAGGCCCCGGTACTCACAGGGCTCCCGGGCGATGAACTGAGGTACGGCGGTGGGGAGGGGGGTGCTGGGATTTGGGGTGCCCACCAGCTTGCTCTTGGCCATCTTGGTGTTGGCCTTGGCGAACTCCAGCCGCAGCGTCTGGGGGATCTCGGGGTCGAAGCGGATGCCCTGCGGGAAGGGAGGAGGCGGGGAAGGCATGGCGGGTGGGCGAGCGCCGCCGCGTGCCGGCCCCCGCAGCAAAAATAACTCTTCCCCCGTTATTTATGGGTTTTTTCAACTTCCAGCCTTGAAATGAGCTAATTTGCCGGGCCCCGAGGCAGCTCGCATTCCTCCAGCATCTTTAGCATCGGCACCATATTTGGCAGTCAGCATCCCGCAAGGCCAAGCTCTTATCCAGAGGGATTAGCGGAGCCAAAGAAAAGAAGTTTTACATTGAAAATGAAGACAGGGAAGAAAAAAACAACCCCAAACCAAAACCCACGGAGAACTGGTGAGGAATCGGGAGAACCAGCTCCACATGATTCTGCCTCTGACTATTTCCAGGTAACCCCACAGAGGTAGAAGGGAGCTGCTAAAAGAAAGTGATATTTGCTTTTCTTTTGCAGATTTTGCTGGGATTTTTCCTGCTGAACAAACAGGAGAGGCTGGGAATGGTGCCTCTCGCTTGTGTTTGTATCTAAGGCTCGAATCCTGAGGGTTCAAGCCCTCCTGAATGGCCCTGAGAAAGGTGAGAGGGATGCAGCCCCCTGGGAGGGAGGATGCGGATGTGAGAAACAACGATGGGATTGTCTGGAGGGAGGGGGATGCTATGGGTCCGGCTGGCATGGGAGCTGCACATCCCCAGCGTGGAGGAATTCAGGTAGTATCTGGAGACAGGAAAACAAGGGGGAAAATGGGAAAATGGAGCAGCCAGGCCGGGCACACTCACGTTCAGTGCGTTCTTCGCCGCCTCTGCCTCGGAGCGGCTGTCAAAGCTGACGAAGCCCACGGGCTGTGGAGGAAGGAGAGGAGCCCTCAGTCAGGTGGGGAGCAGAGGGGACCCCCCTCACCCCAGGGACTGGTGGTGCCAGGGAATGGCTCCTACCTGCTTGGAGGTGAGTTTGATGAGAGACCCCTCGTACCCCTGCAAGGAAAGGATAAAAAAGGGTGTTTGGTGGAGAGCCTCACAACTAAATAATAATAACTGAATAAACTGACTGAATTAGATTATGGGGGAGGAACCAGCGGGCTCCCAGATCCCAGTAAGTTGTTTGGAGCCATGGGGCTGGGGCAGGGGTCAGCCCCACACTTCCAGCCCCCCTTTCCCTTCCCAGTTTGGTACCTTAAAGGGTCTGAAGAGCAGGTAAAGTTCCCGGGGCTTAATGTCCAGAGGCAACCCGCTGACAAAGAGTGTCCTCACCTGGAAAAGAAGAAAGGAGGTTCCTGGGGATTCTCTTCATCCCTACCTTGGCTTCCTGCAGCCAGAGGGACAATGCCAGCCCGAAGGGAACCTCCTGAGCAGCCAAAAGCCTTAAGCCACAATTGAGTGATGCAGAATTTTTGGGAGGAATGTGCCCAATCCTTCAGGTAGCCACAGAGGAAGCTGCTAAGGCACCATGGAAAGGTAACAGAGACCTGTCCTCACCCCACAGAACGCTCTCTGGGCTGAAAAGGCTTCCAGCATCCCAGCACCTTCCTACCCTCAGTCTGGCAAAAAGGATCTGTCCCGGCATCCCCAGCAGATCCCGGACTCTGCAGACAATGCCTATTGTCTCACTTTAATTGCAGCAGCTCATTAAGGACTTAGAGAAGCAAATCCCAACTCTTCTTCCTGGAGGACTGGCCCTGGTTTGGAGGGGGCTGGGTTTAAGCAGCTTGTCCCTGGTTTGTAAAAGTCACATTTTAAGGGGGTTTAACCCTTTTTCAGTGGATCTAATGTTTGTGGTGGTGCAGCATCCTCAGAGCTGGTGTGTTTGGCAGAAATCCTGCTCCCACCAACCCTGAGGCAGGATGTGGGGCTCCCCAGGGATGGGCAAACCCTGTGCTGGGATGGTTTTGCTTTACAACCAGCTCATAACTGGTGGAGCAATGTGGGGAACTGGATCTCCTCTCAGTTTCCCCCCTCCTCATCCGCAAAATCTCATCCGAACACTTTGGGCTGGAGGAGAGGAAAACTTTGATTTATTTTAATTTATTTTCTTGGCCAGGCACCCTGCCTGGCCCATTCCCTGGGAAAGAGACCTGGGAAACTGCCAGAAACAGCCAGCCCAGGCCTATTCTTCTGCTGACATTTCTTCTTTCTCTTGCAGATAAGCTATCTCCCCCATCTCCCAGCCTGGGAGCAGCAAACATTCCTGCTTTGTGGAACAAAACCTCTGGCTGACCTGTATCTGTTAAATAACAAAAGGTACTCGAGCTGTTTGCATATAGCCCTTGTGCCAACAGCCCTGGTGATACCCATCCTGGGTACCAGCATTATCATCACCATTATCATCATCATTCCTGCAGGTACCAGCATCCAGACCGGATGGGATCAGCACAGGGGTGTCCTCACCCCTTCCTGAGCCAGGGCTGCACGCAGGCACAGCCTGGTACCCTGTCCCCTCCAGTGGAGCCATCCAGAGTGGGCTGGAAGCCCCCCCAAAGCACCTTGGGGGACCTCTGCCAGATTTTTGCTGTATCCTGAGACGAGAGGCTGATGGAGCATCCCAAGGCATTCAATACTGCTCTGCCTCCCCATGGAGACAATGCCCATGAAATTCAGTGTGAAGAAAGCAAATTTATCCTTTCCTTGGGGAAAAAATATTTCCTTTCAGACAGGTCCAACTAAGCGTGGCTGCTATCCAGGGAATTGGCTCTCCGGACGCATCCACCTTCCCAGCTGGGTTTGTGAGCATCCCTGCATGGTGTCCCCTGTCTCCATGATCCCTGGAGCAATCCTGGCAAGCTGGCTTCCCATTTCTCCTCTCCCTGGGGAGCTCCATGAAACACCAGAGGTGTTGGTGACAGCTCCGGGGGGCGGGTAGGGGGTGCTGCCAGTTTGCAGCATCCCTGAAATCCAAACCCTACAAGCCCAAACCTGCCAGATCATTTATCCCCAAAGCCACATGGGAGAGAGATGGGAGAGAGAAAAGACCCCGAGGAACCCTCCGAAATTCAGCCCCGCAGAAGAAGGGCTTCACTTCCATAATGATTTGTTTTCTTTGGAAGTTCAAACAGGGGTCGGCCAAGTTTGAATCCGTAAAATTACACAGCGGCGAGAGGGAGAAGGGCTCCAAAGGATCCCCCAGCTGGTTTCCAGCCCCAAAAGGCCTGGGAGAGGAAGGAAGGATACAAGCACGTGGGTGCTCCTCATCTGTACCCCACAAAACGGGCCTGGGGTATATTGAGCCACAGGGATGTTTGAGCAGGTCCTATGCAAACAGCATCCTTTCCCGGGGTAACAAGCAGGTGAGACTGGCAGAGTAAGGGAGTTTCCTCAGGGATAATCCCAGCAGGCTGGACGGATATCCTTTTGCCAAGGGAAGGATTTTAGCGGAAATATTACTCCTGCCCTTAAATGGAAGGGGAGCTTCGGCTCTCAGGGAGCTGCTCCGGGTTTTCCTGTGCCAAGAGATCCCAGGGATTCAGTCACCATCCTCTACCAGAAACACTCTCAAGGCAAAATCCTGCTCTGGAGTGGGAAAATAAAAAAAGCCTTATCAGCCAGCAGTCAAGCGTATGCTCTTCCATGGGGAAAAATGACCCCTTCTGGCAGGCGGATGGGGCGAGGCGCCTGCTCCCAAGTGTCTCATGGGATGAGACAGCTCCCAAGCAAGGATTAGTGAAGGGCGCTGGAGCATGGGATTCCTGCAGCCCAAACACACCCCCCCCTTTTTTTTTTGGACAGCCCGAGCTGTTGAGTTTCAGTTCTGCTGTACAAACATTTTTCAGTTTCTTCTTGGTAGAGCATTTCTCCATCTCTCCTCCTTACCATTTGGGGTGAAACCAAAGGGTTTTTCTCCAGGTCAGAAGCGCCACTGTTTGCTCTGGGAAGCTGCTGGCCACGGGTGCAGCACCTCAAAGATGACCACCTTGATTTCTTTCCATGGGGATGGCAGCTATGGGACAGCATGAGGAGCACTCCTTCCACAGTCCTCCTCTGCTCCTGCTGCTCCACACCACAGTTCCCAGATTTGCCAGGGCTGCAGGATCCCACCTCTGTCGCCTTGCTCCTAGTTTGTCCCCTCTTGGCTTTTACTGTCCCTGCAGGAAGTCTCCTCTTCATCTCTGCTACCTTCCCTCAGAAGCTGCCTCCATCCCACTTCTGGCCCGTCCCTCTCACCTCTGCATGCCACCATCCCTTTCTGTTGTCCTTGAAATTCCATATCCTGTCTGGGGCGTTTAAGGGATGATGGAAAGAGTCTAGGGGGGGTTTGCTGGGACGGTCAGGGATGGAGACATGCAAGGAGAGGCAGGGCCTGGGCCAAGAGGTGGCTGGGGTCAAGGAGGAGAGGAGCATGGATCGAGGATGGCCCCAGTATGGAGAGATCCATGATGGGGCAGCCCTCCTCCTCCTCTCTGGACGTTAAGCCACAGATAAGGTTCCTGAAGGTAAGGAAGCACCAGGGAGATATTACCCTGCCTCAGACCCCCATCAGACGGTGGTGCCCCGAGGGATGCCGGGCATCCCGAGGGATTGCCGGGTGTCCCACCAGCACGGTCATGGTCCCCTGCCCCTGCCCGAACCACCCCCGGTAAACGTTAACGGGCCGGGGGGGAGGCGGGAGGCATCCGGGTGATTCATCCACGAGGCATTTAATCGCCTCCTTCAGCTCCGGCTCCCGTCCATCCGTCCGTCCGTCCGTCCGCCCCTTCCAGCGGGGCTCGCTTTAATTCTCCACCAGCCGATTATCCGCTTGACTGCCCGCCGCCGGAGAGGCACCGCCGGCCAGCCGGATCCCGGCGGGAGCGGGAGGGCGATGATGGCACGGGGCTGCCATGGAGCCAGGGAACAGGGCGAGCAGAGCTTCCCCCCACACCCCATTCCCGGCAAAGCGGGGTGCTGCCCCCCCCCGCGCGGCGGGGTGCATTCCGGCCCCGCCGGGATTAGTCCTGGCGTAAATACTCTCTTGGCTAATGGAGCGTCTTCCTCGGCTGGGTTTAGATTCCCGGGCTGTGTGTACGCATGCCTTCAGCCCGCAAAACTCCCCGACATAAACAAGGCTGAGGCCGAGGGATGCTGGCTCCCTCCGCCCGGGGGAATGCGGGAGGACCGGGATCAGCCTCCCGGCCTCGCCACCCCGTAGCCGCTTGTCCGGAGGGGCGGACAAACGTCCGGCCACGGACAGGAGGAGAGGAACAGCCCTTGGGGAAGAGCGAGTCCAGAGCTGCTGGGGCTGGAACGAGGAAGCGGCGGAGGAAAAGGCAGCGAGCAGCCAAGGGAGCAGATGGGGGATTGCAACAGAGCGGAGGAGCGGCGTGATCAGGCGGGGGGTCACACACGGCCCTGTCCCGCCCCGACTTGGCTCCCAAAACCCTCCGGACCCCACGCTTCAAGGGGGAAAGGAAGCAGGAGCACGGAGGGATGAGACACAGGGGCCACAGGGGAAAATTTTATCCACGCACTGGGCACGTTCCCCCCGAGATACCACCCCTGGGGTTCCCTCCCCAGGCCACGGTCCCCCGGGGTGAGGGATCTGGCATGGGATGGGAACGAGGGCCACGAGCCGGGCTCTCCGCAGCCGCTCCGCTACCAAATAAGGCCTCCGCCGAGCCTTTTACATGCCGTTCTCGCCCGCCAAAGTGACGTGACCGCCTTCCCAAATTGTTCTGACTCCTCCGTGGGGAACCCCCTGGCTCACAGCTCCCTTGTGGGGACCCCGGGGGGGGGAGGCGAGAGGGATGGGGAGGCCACCTGGGGTGCCAGGAGCAGGCAGGAGGAGCGGGGCTGAAGTGAGCGCTTTTCCCACTTGGCAGCACCCTGACTGACCTCCCCAGGACAGGGGCTGCTTCTCACTCTTTTTTGGGGGGGCAGGAGCCCGGAAGGCAAGCCCTGGGAGGGGAGAGGTGCGGCGCAGTAGCCGGGCAACCCCCTTCCCCTGCGCTTAAGCAAATACTCGACAGCACCGGCTCTTCCAGCCCGGGCTGGGAAAAAACTCCTGCAGGGAAAATACCTGCCTGGCACCGGAGGAGCCCGGCTTGGCCATCGCCCTCCTAATGTGTTCCCGGCACAGCGGGTGACCCTGGCACCTCGCAGCCGTCCCCTCCAGGGACTCCCCACGTCCAGCATGGAAAGATCAGGGGTTCCCCAAGGGCAAGCAGTGCCACAGCCGGCCCCTGGCCCCCTGGATGCAGCCAGGGGGGCACATGACGTGCCGTTGGGAAAGGCAACAGGCCTCCACGGATGTCTCCCACTGCCACGTTCGGCAGAGCCACAGCCGCGGGACCCGGCAGCGTCATCTCCCACACACCCCGCGAGGCCACGAGTGGAAAAACTCCCCATTATTTAGGAAACTTTTGGAAGTTTGAGGCCAGAGCCACCTCTGGAACAAACAAATGAAGGTAGGCAACAGCAGGCGATGGAGCTGCGCTGATCCCAGCGCTGGCCATCAACCAGGGACCCCAGTACAAGCTGTCGGGGACCTGCCGGAGCAGCCCGCGGGGTGGAGGGCGAGAAGGAAGAGGAGATCCCAGATAGGAATTTTCTCGTTCTCACCCTCCCAAAGTCCAAATTCCCATCTCAAGGTCACGGGCAAAACCAGGAACTTTGCGGCTGGAACGCAGAAAGCCAGCTCTCACAGTGGCGGAGCGTGGGGTTGGTCTCCCGTGGGGAGATGTTTCGGACATCTTTGGGGGTGAGACCCACGGGAAGGGACGCGTAGCTGCTGGATGCACATTACCCACCGGCACCGGCAGCACCAGGCACCGGCCCCGGGACCAGGGGGAGCCTGATTTGCCCCCCCACTCCCCCGCGGAGCTGCGTGTCTCGAGTGGAGCTCCCCGTGCCCGCAGGTCCCCGCCGGGGAGGCGGAGGGGCGTTTGCGGGGAGTCCCGGGGGGATGCAGGCGGTGGACGGGGGCGTCCCCAGGAGCGGGGACGCGCTCCCTGCCGCTCATCCCCGTCCCCCCGCAGCAGCCCCGCGTACCTGGAGCCGCGGAAGCCGATGAGACCCCTGCGGCGAAGACCCCCCCCCCTCCCATCCTGGATGGGTGGGTGGGTAGGTGGGCACCCGCGGAGCGCAGCCCCCGGGGATCGCGGGTGGGGATGAAGATGCCGGACCACCCCCACCCCCCCAACCCCCCCGCCCCAAACCCCCCGTGTGTGTGTCCCCCCGGTACCTCCTCCTCGGGCAGGCCGGTGTCGGCGGGGCCGCCCTCCCGATCGGCGGGGAGGTTGCTCATGGTGCGACCGGCCAGGCTCTTCGTCCCGCCGGCGGCAGCCGCGTCCGGGCGGGCGGCGCTGGAGGCTGGTCCCGGCGGCGGCGGGGGGGCCGGGGCGGGGCGGCGGGGCCGGGGAGGGACGGGGCGGGGGCGCGGCGGAACGGCGGAAGGCGACGGGGGACGCGGCGGGATGGAGGGGCGCGGGGTCGGGAGCTCGGGAGGTGGGACATGGGACGCGTGATGCGGGGTTTTGGAACTCTGGACGCAGGGGTAGGGAGATGGGACACAGTCCCAGGAACGTAAGACACAGGCTGGGGACACTGGACACAGGGTTGGGGACACTAGACATAAGTCTGGGGACA
>NW_020956494.1:129519-135188 GCF_003031625.1 Empidonax traillii
CGGCGGAACGGCGGAAGGCGACGGGGGACGCGGCGGGATGGAGGGGCGCGGGGTCGGGAGCTCGGGAGGTGGGACATGGGACGCGTGATGCGGGGTTTTGGAACTCTGGACGCAGGGGTAGGGAGATGGGACACAGTCCCAGGAACGTAAGACACAGGCTGGGGACACTGGACACAGGGTTGGGGACACAGGACAAGACTGGAGACGTGGGACATAGTCTAGCACCTGGGGTGTGGCTTACAGGACACCAGGCCAGGGACACAAGGCACAGGGAAGGGGAGATGGGCACAGGGCACAAGGCTTGGGGACATGGGGCAGTCCCAGGGATACGGGACACAGGTCGGGGACACAAGTCAAGGCTGGGGAGATGGACGCAGTCCTGGGGACACAGGCCACACGGCTGGGGACATGGGGCACAGATCCAGGGACACGGCTGCATCACGGCTGTGGGGCAGAGGAGGGGACAGTGCTGGGGACACCGGATGCAGGACTGGGGGCAGTGGGGGGAGCAGTGGGGGCTGATCACCCAAACCAGCCCCACCTGGGGGGGTCAGTCCCTCCTCCCCCAGCCCCAGGATTGCATTTGGCCTCCTTGCTTAGGCTGGGCTTTAGCTGAGCCTGTGCTGGGCCTAGCACCCTGCTCCCTCTCATCCTAGAGCTTGGATTTGGGTTGTCCCAGCCCTGCATGTCCCCACAGATGGGGCTGTGGTCCCACAGGCTCTGCTCTGGAGCAGGGTGACTGAGACCCCTGGGGTGAGGCCCAGCAGCTGCGGCCAGAGCAGGTGCTGCCTGCGCACAATGCACGGAGACCGGAGGTGACGCCGAGGACATCCTGCTGATGGCACGGGGCTTGTTCCCAACGGGCATTTAAGGTCACAGCTCGCCTTTCTGCGCCTCAGCGGCCAAAACAGACCTGGGGGCAGCTGCCTGTGTGTCCTGCCGGCTGCCCCGGGGGACCCAGCCCAGCCACCGACGGGTTTGCAGCCTCCCCACAGCGGCAATTTACAGAGCAGAACCTCTCGTGCCGGGAGGGAGATGCAAGTGAGCTGTGCCAGCTGGATCTGGGGGAGCGGGAAGTGTCTGGCTACAAGGACAGGTGACCCCCAGAGGGAATCCAGAGTGGAGGAACTGTTCTAGTCACCCCAATCTGCTGGAGCCTCTTGCTTTTGGAGTGGATTGCCAGCAAGAGTCCTTTATCTTTGAGTGAGGGGAGAAGCTGGAGAGATGAGTGTTCCACTTCCACGGCCATCGCCACAAAAAGCTTTATCTGGACAGCGGATGGGACAATATTCCCAACCCTTATTTGGACTCGGCTTTGGGGAAGAGCTGCAGTTCGGCGCTGGAGCCCGGGTTGGAATCACAAACCAAAAAACTGGCAGGTTTGGATTTCTGGTAGCCACGAAACTGAACTTGGGGAGAAAATCTGATTGGCTCCAGGGGGTGCTGCACCACTTCCACGCCTTGAAACCCCTGGCCCCAACCCCACGTCCTACAGAATTTGGGGTTCCTCTGCAGTGGTTGCTGATCCTCTCCCCTCTCTCTTTCCTACAGGAATTTCTTCTGAGTCACTGATGTCTGTGCTGGGACACACCACCAGGCTGTATCACACAGGGATAGATGGGTGTGGTTGTGGACATCCCTGCAGAATCTGGGGGGCCAGCTAGGAAGCATGGCTCGCAGGGCTTCCCAAGGCTCCAGCTTGACGAGCAAGTGGAGGAGGTTCAGCTCCGTTCCGGGCCCTCTGGGAGGGAAGCCGAGCAGGAGCAGCCCTCGGGGGCAGGGACAGAGGGTGGCACGGGGTCCCTGGAGCCTTTCCCACCCCAGGACCCGCGTGGATCCGGGATGCAGGGCCGGGTCCCCCGAGCAGCGAGGGGGCACTTTGCCCTCTGGTGGCGGGAAGAGGGAAGCGTAGCGAGGTGGTACCGGGGCTGTCCCCGAGCTGTCCCCGGGGGTGACGCGGTGACACACCCGCCCCGACAGCTCTTGTGTGACCCGGGCACTGCCTCCCGCGGAGCTAAAGGGCCGCGGTCCCCTCGGGCAGCAGAACAGGTGACGTTTTATTCCCAAAACAAAGCACGAAGAATAGTTAGTGTGGGAGAAAGAACAGACCCAAACGTGGTCTGAGATTCCTGGTGGAAGATAAATAAAGGACACCAATAAGTAATAAATTGTTTGATGGAATGAGGATCACAGAGACCGGATACTTCCCGGAGTGTGTAGTGCTTCCCAGAACCAAATACCCGGCCAGGCACCGGGAGCAGCAGGCAGATGCTCAGCTCTTCACAGGGGTGGACGTGGCCTTCATGGTCTTCTTCAGGTGGTGGTAGTTGGGCAGGATCTTCATCAGGAAATCCAGCTGCAGCGTCTGGGGCTGGAAAGGGAGGCAGGGGAGGTGAGGCAGCAGCCTGAGGGGGACAGGGGCTGAGGGCATGTCCCCTGAGTCACACACCCACCTGTGGCCGCTCGGTCTGCACGCGCCGGAGGCAGTCAGCCCCGTATATGACGGTGTTTTCGGGGATCACCTCGTAGGTGTTGATGTTACAGCAGGCCCCGATGATGCAGCCGCTCGTCAGGATCACATTCCTGCCAACAAATGCTGCCAGAGAGAGAGGGAGAGAGAGGAATCCCTGCGAGAGTCATGCCCAGCAGCATCTACAGGAGCAAAATCTCACCAGGGCCAAAGATGACGGGCCGAGACTTACCTTTGGATTCGATGACGTTGTTGTCTCCCACCTTCATTGCTTGGGAATCTACAGGCGTGTGTTAAGTAAAACTGTAAAATGCTTGGCTTTTATTTCAGCAGGTAAAACCCTGATGCCATTTGCAAGCCAACACCCAGCACTGGGATGTCTGAACCAGGACAGAGCCCACACGTCCCTCCCCCTGTATCAGACCAGAAGTGCAGTGTATCTGTCACTCCACAGCAAGGATACAGCACCCAACCTCAAAAACATTGTTGGTGCCAATGACCATGGGTTTGGGCTCCACATCTTCTGTCTCTGGGGTAATATTTTCTGGATATCTGCCAGAAGGAAGAACACATTTCCTCGTCAGAGATCACAACTCTGCAATGTCCTGTTTGGCAGCTCAGTTTCCTCACAGACTGAAGCCATGTACATCCCACCCAATCCAGCTGGACTGTCAGAGTTTTGACACTGCTTAGGATTAGGATCCTTCTCCTCTGTCAGCCTGGAGAAGGATTCATAGTGAGGACTCAGCAACCTTCCAGTATCTGAGGTGGGCCTACAGGGAAGCTGGAGAGGAGCTCTCTGTCAGGAATTACAGTGACAGGACAAGGAGTATTGGATGGAAAGAGGGGAAATTTAGGTTAGATATAGGGAAGAAATTCTTTACTGTGAGAGTGGTGTGATACCAGAGCAGGTTGTCCAGTGCACTTGTGGCTGCCCCAGCCCTGGAATTGTTCAAGGCCAGGCTGGATAGGGCTTGGAGCAGCCTGGTCTACTGATAGTGCCTATGCCTAGTGCCTACGGCAGGCAGGAAGGAGATGATCTTTAGGGTCCCTTTTAGAAGGGGCTTAGCATTCAATAATTCTATGATTCTGTGACTTCTTCCCAAGCCATAGTGCCACAGGCATACACAAAACCATGAAAGTTTGGGATTTTTTTTTTTTTTTTTTTAATAAATGCTGCCTCCTCAGGGTTTTTAAGCCCAGCGACCCCCTGGTGAACCCCCGCCCGGTGCGGCACGGACCCGTTGATGATGAGCGCCTGCTCCTCGATCAGGTTCCCTTCCCCGATGACGATGGGCCCCGCCTCGGCGATGATGCGGGCCTTGGGGTGGATCACGGTCCTGGGCCCTGCGGGAACAGCGCCGCGTCAGCCCCGCACCCGGGGGAAAAAAAGGGTGAGCGGCACGGGCCGGGGGTGCGGGGGACACAGCCCCTTACCGATGGTCACGTCCCCGCGGATCTCGCTCTCCACGCACACCACGGCCCCCGGCGCGATCTTCACGCTGCGGGCAGGGACGGGGCGGTCACGGGCGAAGGGGGATCCGCCGAGGGGAGGGAGCGGCGGCGCGGGGAGGGGACGGCGCGTCCCGGGGCTGCTGTGCGGGGGGATCGGAGGGGGATCGGGGCGGGGGGGGGATCGGGGAAGGGGTCGGGACTCACCTTTTCTGCGCCTTCTCCGCCATGGCCGCTCCGGGCGCCTGCGCGGGGCGGGGCAGCGGGGGACGCGCGGGCGGGGCCGCCGCGGCTTTGTCACCGCCCGTGTCACCGCCCGTGTCACCGCCCGTGTCATCGCCTGTGTCACCGCCCGTGTCACCCGCTGTCCCCGTTAGCGCCCGCCCAGCGGCGGGGGCTCCGCACCCGCCCGGGACACAACAGAGCGAGCCGCCCCCGGGGTGCTGGGGGCTCAGGAAGCGGCGCCCCGGGCACCTGAGAGCACAGACCGAGCCCCGTGTTTTGGGGCTCAGGGGGAGAGGAGGGTCCTGCGTGTCCGTGCTTGAGAAGTGGACACCGAGCCCCTTGTTCTGGGGGGCACCGCGCTCATTTGGCTAGTTTGAGTGTCCTGGAACCAATAAATCAGGCATTTTGGGAGGCTCAGAAACGGAGACAAAGTCCCGTGGGGGTTTTGGGGGCGGGGGGGGGGGGGGGGGGGGGGGGGGGGGGGGGGGGGGGGGGGGGGGGGGGGGGGGGGGGAATCTCAAAATCCTACAGTGTTGGCGCTTGGGCAATCTTAGGGCAGCGAAAGGGAGACTCAAGTCCTGCCTCGGGAGTGCGAAACGAGGCAGTTTAAGGCTTTGATTGCAGAGCCCGAATCCTGCGGTTTGGGGGCTCAGGACAGAGCTCTGGACAGGTGAGGGAGGGGGGGCGAAGCCACAGGGGGGGCAGGTCGGGCCAGTGGAGGGGCTGGGAAAATTTATTTCCGAAGTCGAGAACACAACATCTGGGTACAAATCTGCACCGGGCCTAGGGAAAGACACACCCCCTGTTCTTCTCAGGGTTTTTATCATCCCTGGCACCTCCGCTGTGGGGGCCTTCAAACGTGTCTGCGACAACTTATCTTCTCTCGTAACCGGGAGTCAGCTCCTCTGGAATGGAGGAGAAGACACCTAAAAATTTGTCTCTGGGAAATATGACTTTTTCCAGGCAGGATGCTTTCTTAAGCGAAAACCCCTAATCTCGTCCTCCTAAAATCTTCCAGGAGGGTCTTCTACAGTTACAATCCCTCTCTCCTCGTCCCCGCCTCCATCTTTCCCGGCAGCCGCAAGGTTCAGAATGCCGATTAATAAAGCCCAAAGGGTGTTGAGACCCCGCCGGGCCCGGCAGGGCCCCCCTTGGAGTCCAAAAGCACTGCCCGACACCACCGGGGCTCCGGCGCGTTCTGACATCAAACTTGGGGTGGGTTCGGGCTTGGAGCAAGTCCTGCAAGTGTGATCTCAGAAATAGACCCCAAGATCTCCATCACCTCCGAACAGCTCCCTTTGGCGAATAAAACCCAGTAACGTTGGGCCCAGCGCGCCCCGAGGCGCCGCCTGCAGTTCCCAAAACGTTTCGCCAGACGGCGCCACTGAGCGCGCTCGTTCCCGCAGCCCCGCACAGCGCGCCCCGAGGCGCCGCCTGCAGTTCCGGGCCGGTTTCGCCAGACGGCGCCACTGAGCCCGCCCGTTCCCGCAGCCCCGCCCCGCGGCCGCAGGTGCCGCGCAGG
>NW_020956495.1:0-21683 GCF_003031625.1 Empidonax traillii
ATTAAATAAAAAAATTAAGATAGAATATTGGGTAACAGACGATGCATTCTTTGACCTATGTGTTCTCGTGTCACTTCATTACTTAGAGACCATTAGCAAAGAGCAATGCAGGATGGACACTTCCAAAATGCTGCATACCACATCAGCCTTTGCTGTATGCATATGGAGTATTTCCAGGAAAGCCTTTGTCACACGCCATCTGTCCAGTGGGCCACGGAGTTTAACTGCAGGAACTGATAGATGTGTTCCATCCACACTGGATGTAAGGTATGTGTGGGTTTTTCCCACTGAGGGATATCAGGGACTCGTGATTTCTACCTGGTGATTCTTCAGCTGTTCTTCAGTGGTGAGATCTGCCAAGAGATACATTTGGCTTGGAGTAGAATCAAACAATCAAACAGCCATTTAAGGGCAGCCTGTGTGTTTTCTAAAGTGGTGTACATGTAGGCTGCTACTTAAGGAGCAATTGGTGAAATGTCAGCTTTTTGTCAGGGACACAAGGCACTCAGCTGCAAGATAATCAACTAGAAAACAGGAAAAAGCAACATCTCTAGTCAATAATATGTGCTTTTTGACTTTTCAGAACTGTAAATTAGTACTTCATGACACAGGTTAACTGCATCTATTTTGTTTCTAATTTGATTTGGTGTAAGTACTTCTGATAAAAATTTTACATTTTAAATATATTTGCTCAACACTCTTTCCTAATTTATAGGCTCTAAAATGTGGCAAAGTGATTGTGGCTGGTTTATCCCCCTGATGACAGCAGCAAGTAAGTTTATGTTCCATCTGCACTAACATCAAACATGTACAATGCTGTGTTGCCCTACAAGTAATGAGCGCCAAAGTTAACTCAGACAAGAACATCTTCTTCCGACTGTTTGATTTCACTGTGTCAGATGAGCCCTAATACTTCTGGTTTTAAGAGAATTATAGAGTCAAAGATTCATAGAATGGTTTCTATTAGAAGGAACCTCAAAGATCATTTAGTTCCAACCCCTCTTCCCTGAGCAGGGACATCTTTAACTAGACCAGTTTGCTCAAAGCTCCATCCAGCCTGGCCTTGAACACTTCCAGGGATGAGGCCTTCTCAACTTCTCTGGGCAACTTACTCCAGTGAAGAACAGGTACTTAGATTTTTTATGATTCTATGCACAATAACTCACATGCTTGAGATTTCAGACCTCCCTCACCTAGGCACTACACTGAGTATGCAATGAATAATGTTATGTAAAGAGAAAAATAATCAAATGTCCATATATTTGCCTTAGTTTCCATGAATATAAAGGCATTTACTAGTCATACTTCACACTTACAATCTTTTAACACTAATTATATCTTACTACAGATATTTTATACTCTTGTTGTTATAGATCAATCTATGGCAAATACACTGTAGTTTGAAACAATAAATAAGAATCTACTACTTGCAAAATTGACTTAGCCACAAAAGTAAAAGAATATATGAGTATATATGTAAATTTCCATATTGTATATATAAAATATTTATTAGATAACCTACATACTCCATTCCTATTTTATATATAGTAGTATAGTATTTAAAAATAATAAATTTATATTATACATATTCTATATTGTATATATTTTTACTTTCCATTAAAAAGAATGGGGAAAATCTCACCACCACTGGCTTGATTTTACATTAGATGTGTGCATGGCTATATATGGTTTATTATTTATTTTATAGTATCTATATACTGTGTGTACACATATTTAGACCAAGCACTTATAATTGTATGCTCCTCAGTATCTTCTGGGCATGCTTAGGAATGATATGAGACATCTGCCTTTAGTGGTTCCTCACCTATCAGCTCTTTATCTTCATTAATTGCTTTTGTCACTTTACATTATTCTTTGGAGCCCATGGTTTTGTTGAGGACAGTTGCCTGTTCTCATGAATTTTTCTTGTGTTATTTCATTTGTTTCTCAGAGAGAAACTGACAGTTCATCTTAGCTCATTCACATATGGTATCAAGTCTTCATTGACAGGAAAGCTCCATACACCAGGTCAAATATATCATCTTGCTTTTCAGTAATGACAAAATCAACCATGATCTTATTTTAAATTACAGACATGACTGATGTTGCACAACCAGTCTTTTTTAGATGTGCATAATCTATATAACATTGATATGGTTTCAGCATCCAGAGGAGATCATAAAAGGCGGAACACACATTTACTTTATTGGAAATGTGTTTTATTTAGTCCATTTTACATCTAATATAAGTTCTGATTCACCTTTGGCAATCTTAGATTTACTCATAGGCATTGTAAAAGCAGCAGCAGTAAGGGCAGTGAGTGCTCTTCAGTCATTTTCTTTTGTCCATGACTTTGGAGATAAGTACTGCAGTCTACATAACTTTGACAGCAAGACACTGTCATGACTTAATGTATGTAATTTAAGAATATATTTTACCAATAAAATAAGAGGCATAAATTTTGAAGTGTCAAAATATTTTACAATGATATTTTTAAAGATAAAATATATTTATTAATTCTACCTTAAGAAAACTGAAGCCCAGAAATGTTATCAAAAAGCATGCAAATCATATTGTTAGAAGGCCATTAAAACAAGATTGACTCTGTTCACTAAGATTTTCTAATTTCCTGTCCCTATGAGGTGCTCTTCTATATTTTTTTTGGATCAAACAGGTAAGATATAACTCAACAGACAAGACACAGAGGAACAGAAACTTCTGTCAAGAAATGACCATAGGTGGAGTAAACAGATTAGGTTGCTCTAAGGGTCTGAAAGGTAAAGTCACGTGAGTCTGATATTGTTCTTCTGGTTTCAGAATCACAGATCAAACATAATACCACTTAGCTTATTAAAACAGAATATCAATCTATTTATTTTCTCTCTGTATATATTTTATTTTTATTTTTTAGTGGGCTTTCAGGTTTTTCTGACCACTTTTTTAGAATCAACTTGTTTCTGAAAGCCCATGGGGAAAATAAAATAACAATCATAGGGACTCTACTCACATTACTGGTCCACTCGTGGTGGATTAAACATAAATGTGTTGATTCCCCGTGGATTTGTAAATTCTTTAATTGATACATGAGAGCAATATCCTTCTGTGTTATGCTTCCTTAGAGAGGAGTCTGTTCTTCACAGTTTGAAGTGACTAAACTCTTATCACTGCTGAATGTTATAAAATTAAGAAGAATGTCTTACAAGAATCACCACAGATGTAGAGTGTTGAGATATAATATTCTGTCAGACAGGACAGTCCTCCACGAACTTCTCTGATGAGGGTCATAGAACCACAGAATGTCTTGGCTTGGATGGGACCTTAAAGATGATCTAGTTCCAACCCCCTGCTCCAATAGAGCAGGTTACTTAGAGCCCCCATCCAGCCTTGTCTTGAACATTCCCAGTCCACAACCTCTCTGGGCAACCTGCTCCAGTGCTTCACCACCCTCACAGTAAAGATTTTTTTCCTAATATCCAATCTAAACCACTCTATTTCAGTTTGAAGCCATTTTCCCCTTGTCCTCTTGCTACATGCCCTTGTGAAAAGTCCCTCTCCATCCTCATTGTAAGCCTCCTTCAGGTGCTGGAAGGCTGCTATATGATCTCCCCAGAACCTTCTCTTTCCCAAACTGAACAGCCCAAATTCTCTCAGCCTGTCTTCACAGGAGATGTGTTGTATCCCCATGGTCAGGTTGTTCCCATATGCTGCAGTTCTTCACAAACTGCTCCACTGTGTTTCCCTTCTGCAGGGTGCAGCCTCTGGAGCCTGATAATTAACAGCCTAATAGCCGTAACAGCTATGAATTGAACCTAGCACATTCTAATAAAATCTGTCATTATTTCAAACCCTTTGAGCCCCACGTTGGGTGCCAAAAAGGAATGTCATGGCTTAACCCTAACTGACAACTAAGCACCATGCAGCCCCTTGCTCACTGCCCGGCCAACAGGGTCATGGAGAGAATTGGAAGAATAAAAGTGAAAAAAAACCCTTGTGGGTGAGGATAAAGGCAGTTTAATAAGCCAAGCATGCAAGCAAAGTGAAACAAGAAATTAATTCACTACTTCCCAAGGGTAGGCAGGTGTTCAGCCACCTCCAGGAAACCAGAACTTCATCACACAGAATGGTTACTTGAGAAGACAAAAGCCATCACTACAATTGCTCCCACCCCCCCCTTCCTTCTTCTTACTCCAGCTTTATGTGCTAAGCATGATACCATATGGTTTGGAATATCCCTTTGGTCAGTTTTGCAGAAATTTCAGAGAATATTCTGAGTTGGAAGGGACCTACAAGGATCATTAAGTCCAATTCTTAAGTGAATGGCCCATAAGAGGATCAAACCTACAGCCTTGGTGCTATCAGCATCATGCTCTAACCGACTGTCCCAGCTGTGTCACCTCCCAGCTTCTTAAGCACCCCCAACGTCATCGTTGGTGGGATGGCTGAAAAGCAGAAAATACCTTGAAACTGTGTAAGCACTGCTCAGCAATAACAAAGACTTCCCAGTATGATCACCACTACTCTCAGCACACATCCAAACACAGGGTTATGCCAGTTCCTGTGAAGAAAAGAAACCTACCCCAGCCAAAACCAGAACTAGAACATTATTGGAAAAGATGACATTATAATACTTTTGCCCCTACATAGAATCTTTTAGAATCTTAGCAACAAAAATTATGGTATCAGCACTCAGTAATTGAGATCCAAGTTCATTTTCACAAACATTATGTATCTTCTTAGAAACGTGGGCGCACAACTGGAGCATTAAATTCTGGACACTAGTTAATGTTTTTTACCTTAAAACAGATGTGCAGCTCCTTTGTTGGAAGTTGCCTTCTCTCCAGCCTGTTTTGTCACTAGGGCACTTCCTAAAATATACTTTAGACAAAATCTGATTTGACCTAATCAGCTTAATCTGGCTGATCTGGCATGAATTGGTATGTAGAATTGACAAATATTAACTGTATACTTACTATGATAGATGTCTTTAACATTCATAATTTTTCATAAAATGATGGGACCTGCATTTCAGAACTATTACTACACTTACTCCTGGTTCAGCAAGTCAGGATATTATGTTGCCTTAGTTTCAGAAACAAGAAGATAATAAATGGGAGCACAGCTACTTCATTGAAATATTTTTTATGTAATCAAATGTTCATTTAATTGGTCCTGCTTAATACATGACATAAAAGAATCTTATTCAAAATTGTTTTCCTGAGCTATTACTTATTGCACTTATTTTATTACATAAGGAAACCAAATTATGAATCATTTTTCAATTGTCCCAGCTGTCACTTAGGTCAGCAGTACATAGTAGATGATGAGAAAAATGATCAGACAGTTGGGAGACCTAGTCTGTAACTAAAGATAAAACCAACTTTGTGCTTCCTTTGTTAAAAAAGACCAGCTGGAATCGTACAAAAATTTTGGAAAAAAAATATACTGAGCAGAAATCTTAAAACTCAACTGCATTCCTAAACACTATATCATGCTTGTCTCATGCGAACACTCTCTTGTGCAAGAATTGTTTCATAGAGAAAGATATAAAAGGAGTTAAGAGTAACATGTTTTTTTGCTAACCAGTAATATAGATTACCAAAAAAAAAATCCCAGTGCATCTTTCTCCATCATATTTGACTGAACTTTTGGTAAGAAAATCAAAATTAAATCATAGAAATGCAAAGAAACAAAAGGAAATTTTGTGGTTTTGGGAGATCATAAGTAGATTTTCTGATGTACCATGAAAGGCTAGTAAGACTATTAGCAAAGTGCGGGAGAGGAGCTCTGGAACTTGGTTGCTGAATGTACCAATGCTTGAGTGGTCATCTAGATACTTCAGGTACCTATATCAATTCCCACTGAAAATCTGAAATCATAAAATATTTTCATAAATTAATAAAAAATTGTAGGGTTTTAATATAACAACTGGTACAAGATATATTTTTCTCCAATTCTGATCATCCTATAAATAAGGGTGCTTCAACACATTTGCACTTTCCCATTGTGGAACAGATGATCTTTTACAGAAAGATCATGGGCAGAAGCCTTCACAACAATAATAATGATAATAATAATAATAATAATAATAATAATAATAATAATAATAATAAAGTATATTCCATCATAAGATATCTATGCTTTACTGAGATAATACAGTAGCTAAGTAGTAGATAAGGACTTACAACTGAATCTACACACTGGGATACAGATTGCTGATGTCTTTGTGCAGTGATATCCAAGATTTTAAATTCCTCAAATTTCACTAATGTTGGAAAAAATGAGGAATACTTCATAGCACTTCAGCCAACTGTGCTAGTGGGTTGACGTACATGCTTTTAAGGCATGGAAAAGAAAATCTGTCTTTCACCTAGAATAACAGCTTAATGATTTGGCTACAGGCTCACTTTACTTCCCATTAGCTCTCTGTATGAAGCAATAATATGCGTAGCCATTAAACCACTTCCTTGACAAGAACAGCTTGTTCTACTTTTGTCATGGAATTCCTCCAGGATAAGATGTCTACATATTAATGCCAGCTCTGTTTCACAAAGTAAAGTAAAATGTGACATTTTAAGCTCAATTTTATGATAATTCTGAGGAGTTCTACCAGAACTGCTATTCTGGTGAGTTCAGTTGATTCCATATGGTTTCTGGATTCCAGTAATGAACCAGATGGTAGTGTGATCTAATGACATGTAGTGGACCAGATGGGTCTTGACACACAGATAGTGTAGAATTAAAATGGCTCAATCTTAAATGAAATTTTAAATCTCAGTCTGTAGTATTGCAGAATCTTGAAAGGACTCACAGAGTTGCATGGCAATCTCTATTCTTTTTTTCTGATTTCTTTATTCTGCTTTTTTGTGATATACACATTTTCTCTATATACTGTATTTGTTTGAATTACGTAGCCAAAAGGCAATCTTCCATTCATCTACCTTCCCAAGAAAAACAAGAAACAGTGAGTAGACTGGGCTAACAAATTCCAGTTAAAAAAACCAAAGCTTTGAATCCCATCTGCCTCAGGGAAAACTGATCACTCTGCTACTTGGAAATTGAAGAGTTCACATACAATTTAGAAGTCAAAAAGCTCAGGAACTACAGCCAAAAACTCCCAACAAACCCCCCAAACCAAATCAAAACAGAAAAAGCCATAAAAAACCCAAATTGATCCAATGTACAAAACCAAAACCCAAACAAATTAACCAATCCTCAAATTCAATCTATTATGATTGCACTCTTTTACAAGAAAGTCAGTATAACTCTTAAAAAGTGCAAGCTGGATATATTAGTGTAAGTTAATTAACAGGATTGTGGAACTAATTCAGTGTAAATTTTATTTACTTTTATATGTTGAAACATACAACGCATAAACAGAAAAAAAAGAAGAGCTTAACTTCAGGTTCTAGGTTGCATATGAAAATTTGGCCACTGTGAAAATGGGTTTTTCTTGCTTTTCAGAATTAACCAATTTGCTCTAGAACCTCTTTCCCCCCCACCAAAAGATCAGTGCATGATCTCCATGATATCACTTTACAGTGACTCTGTGCTTCTTTTTCTAGTGTATTTAACAACACAGTCTTCAGTGATTTCAACAACCTGAATGGGACTTTCCAATTTACATAGAGCATCAAATTCACAAATGAATTTGTGACTATTTTCTCCCCAAGCTATCCTATGAATAGCATTTCAGATCAGGATTTGTCATCCACTTTACATGCTTGTAAGTAAAAGGGTTAGTTAAAACACAGTTTCAATACTATAATAATATAACTAAGATCCCTCCTTTCAGTTCAATGTGATTAAAAGAAAAACTGGTGGTTTTTTTTTAATTCCAGAAAATACTGTATGTACTGGTACTACCCAATAATATGTACATCCTGTATATTTCTGCAAAAAGGTAGCAAAATAGTATACAAAGTAGGCTGCCCATAACCTTCAGGAATGCTAAAGTTTTCTAAATTATTTTTTTCTTTTAAAGTAATTTTTTTCCTTTTCACTGGTTTGACAACTGTAAGCCTTCTTTGTGTAAATCTGCTTCTTCAAGTAAAACAGAAAATTAGTTTTACAGATTGCGCTTATCAGTTGTTTTGAAAGTAATCTAAATCTTGCAGCATCACCTAAAATTCACAGAAAGAATCAGAAAAAATAACATGATTTTAGAAACCCACAAGACTACCAAATTTGGTTATTTTCTCATCTTCATAACTGAAATAATTTTAAAGTTCATCGTCCAAAGAAGAAACATGATTTAAAAAAGCAATTGTCGGTTTTTATTTTGTTTACATTGCACTGAAAATTTACATCATACTTTTACAAATCCTTTTTCATAAAAATATACTTCTTTACAAAAGTGTATGCATTAATATAAGAGGAGTAGCCAGTTGCAGAAGAAACATTTTAAACGATCTCAAATGTATTAACCTTAACATTAATGAATGAATCATAGTTATTGCAGTCATTTGAATAAACAAGAATAAATAACAACCAATGGTATAAAATATAAAACAGCATCCTTTTAGTAGAATACAGTTTGACAGAGTTGTATGAATATTCAAAACAAAGTGTTGTAAAATGGTTTATAAGAAATTCATCAAACATTATAGAAATCCAAGCAGCAATCCTGGGTACAATGATTTTTGGTAGGCACTCTCTATTACGGTAATAAAAAGTTTAGATTTTCACAGAATCATTAATGTCTGAAAGGGACAATAACAGATAGTTCACACTGGCTAACACACAGCATTTGTGAGTCATGCTATGAATGGAAGACAATGACCTACATCAAATAAATTACTGAGTTCCCACTGAATAATTCTGATATGAAATAACTGTAAAACTAAAAACTGCATTTCCTTAGAAGTGATTCTGGAATGTCTAAAACTTGTATCTGAGGGCTGTGGAATCTGAATTGTCCCTAAAATGAATGGATTGTCCCTAATAAAATCATGGCTTTATATATATATATATATCTTTTTTTTTTTTCATTGCACTATGGTAATATATTTAATTTTAAATGAGCTGTAAAGATTTGTTTCCCTAAAGTACGGAATATATAGATAAAATAGATGTGAAAACACAGTATTTTCAAATTATAACTTCCTTTTGCCTTGTAGATGTGATCCAAAGTTCATTGAAGTCTCTTACAATCCATCAGCTTCAATGGGGTTTCATCATGCTTTGTGCATGCATTTTGTTAAAATGCTGAAGGAATAAACTGGTGTGATATGGTCTAGTTTTAACTAACATGGATTGAAAAATGGACTCCTAAATTTTTGATACATGGATTTCATTACTTGCGTTACTGTAAACTGCACTTTTTATTAGGAAATATCCTTAAATTATGTTTTTATTTTTGAAAAAATATGTAAGATGGTCACTCTTGTATGTTCTTCAACATTACCAAAGATAGTCACATACAAAGCTCAGTTCATATTAACTTCTTCATTGTAAAATTTGTCCAGATGATTGACAAAAGAAATATATGAACATGAACATTTGTGGGCATTGTTAATGGAAACATAGAAAACAGGCGTGACTTGAAACATGAAAATGAAGCAAGTTGTGAAGCAGGGAAGGAAATTCATTAAATAAGAAAATGAAATTCTATTTTTTCTTCTGTAGCATGAAAAGAGAAAGTTATAGTTGCTGATTTCTAAAGACTACCTCCTGGACCTAAAAACTTAACTGTTCTGTGAAAAATAAAATACTAAACAGGTTGGAAAAGGAAAAAAGGTACCAACTTATGAGAAAGATGGAGCATATGACTGTTAAAGAGAAATCAGTGACCTATTGTCTTCTGTAAGTATAGCTCTTATTTTCTACCTATGTCTTTTTTTTTTTTTTTTAACCCAGTCCCTCTATTATAGTTTTTATAAAGCACAGAATACTGATAGTGGATGCTCCTCCAATATATGCAAATACGTTTTATGTTTTAGAATAACCTCCTTTTTTAAAAAAGCAAATAAACTGTGAGTAGCACTCATGGAGTGCAGCAAATTTTTTTAACACTCTCCATGGCATACACGAAGAATTCTGATCCAGTTTATGAAAAACGAAATGAAAACAAAATAACTACAACCCATACTTGCCTATCGTCCTCAGGAAAAGGTGACCCACTACATCCTGAAAAGTGTGCTTTAATTTTTTTTAAATTTTTTTTTTTTTTTAATCAGTGAACTGTGTGTGCACTGTGTTGTGTGTCAATTCCCAGACTTTGAAGACAAATCATTACCACATTATACCATTGTGCAGACAGTGTTCAAGTTGGGGTCAAATCGTACCGCTTTCCCTTCCACTGACTTTGCATTTGTGTCATACATGGGGTTTTCAAAAGCAGCTTGTCCATTATTATTTTCATGTACAGAACATCCTGTATACTGTGTTTTAGGTGCAGTCCTGTTGAAAAAAAAAACCAGAGAATTTGTAAGTGCAGTTTTCCTCACTGCCTTAATGTAGTTTAAGAATCAGAACAGAATTTAGCTCCCAGTTCCAGTTACAGGAGCTAAATACATCATCTTTGGGCTATTTTTACAATATCTATGCTAAGAATTAGTACTGTATTCAAGTTAAAGGGATTTATGATTTATTGAAAATAGTGTTTACCTAGAAACTTAGTTAACAACCTTAGAAGAGGTTACCCATTGTGATTAGATCCATTATCCAAGTTGTTATCCATTATAATTGAAGGATCAGATGATAAATAGCAAAGAGTACAACAAAATCTTGTTAAGACATAATTCCCCCATCCAGATGACTGAGGTTTTCTTTTCCCTTTGGAGACTTGACAAGTTTACCAAGAACGACTTTATAGCTGAAACATTTTCTTTTTCACTAAATAACTCAAAATATCAGCGTTCAAACCCTTAAAAACTTTTCATCCATATTGCCATATAAAATGCATACTATATTGTAAATCATCAATATAAAATGCAAAGACCAGGGCTTACAGCATATAGGTAATAGCAAATACATTAAAAATTGCATGGGTAATTTTTCATATTCTGAAGCAGTTGAATACAAGTAGTGCTGTTTAAAAATCATGGTACATGTTTTAAACTAACGTTATCCTGTAGAGTATATTACTAGTATTATTGTCAGACTATCAGATGTAAATTAACATTTTGGCAGTTAATATGCAATGAATTGTCTTGTCGTTAAAGTGATTAAATTTTCTTTAGTTATCTAATGCTTTAAAGCTATAGGAAAAGGTTACTTGACACTGCATCCAAAGTGTTAGTACTGGTCTCGATAACATGACCAAAACTGTTGAACTTAGACTAGTGAAACTGAAAAGACTGGTGGCTGATTGACATATATGCATACGAACTAATAATTTCAGATGTAGAAACAGTTCCACAATGAAACCTCTCAAGGATATAATACTTGCATATACTTGTATGCCAATAAACAGAGTAGATATTGAAATAAACTACTCAGATTATGGTTCAGTTCTGTCACATAGAGAAAAAAAGATAGGTAATTTATTTTAAGTACATATAAAGTCTGCCAATTATATTATTTACCATATGCCAATAATTTATAACATATATTTTATTATAATAAGAGAGAAATTTATAAAATTCTAAATAGGTAGGAATGAAAGTATAGCACAGTACAATAAACTCATCTCTTAGTCATTACAGAAGACATTAATGGAGGTAGGAAGAAGGTTTGCGTATTTTGCAAACACTTTGTGGTTTTACAGAAAACTGTATTCATTTGCAAAGATTGAAGGCAACAGATAGAGTATTAGAGGAATTTTGTACATATAATTAGTACTTACCTTTGTTTATAAAGATAAAAGCCAAAACCAGCAAATATAAGGGCAAAGAAAGGCACAAGGATAGCAATGGCCACTGAACTACTATTTGTACCATGTGGTTGATTAGAAGAACTTGAACCCTCAGACATGTTAAGACCTAAAAAAACCCCGAAAAAAACCAAATAAGTAATATCATATATGTGTCTGTTATCCTCAGCACATACTACTCCATAATCTTCAGAACTCAATAACACCTTGTTACTGGGACATCAAAATGTGTTCAGCTGTATACATACAGCTGTATGCTGAGACCATCTGGAAAGTAAATATATACCATATTCTGATTAATAAGTAGATGCAATATGTTGGGAGAACAATATATATGCTCTGGTATAGTAAATATCTTACAGAAAAATTCTGCATGGGATTTAAGTTTTGGATGTTAACACACATTGATGTACTGTGTTACAAAAAGTCAAATTGATAATAACGCATATGTTACATTGATTACATTACTGATTATATTTCCATATTTCAGTAATGAATAAATGCTACAGGTATAAAAAACAAGCATAATGTCAAGGAAAAGGTCAATCATCTGAAGAGGCAAACTTGTTTCCTTAGGTGTTGTACGGATACACAGAGTGAAAGAGTAAGGAGCAATTTTGAAGAGCTAGAGCCAGATATTGATGAAAAAAAAGAATATGACCTTTTGCATGGTTGAGGAATACATTGTCTACATTACATCCACAGACAGGTTATACAACTTTTAAATGTGAGGAAAGTGATTACAATGCAGCTTCAAAACTAATTTTTAAGCTTTTAACTCCACCTTTTAACAATTGCATGCATCATAATATCTTCTCACTTTTCTAATCTTGCAAGGCAATACACAGAAATTAAAAAAAAAAAAAAAAAACAATAAAACAAAGCCCAAACAACATTAAAAACCCCAAACAACCATACATGTTTTGAAAAAAATTGCTTGGGAACAGCATTCAAAACATTTGGTTTCAGAGAAACTATTTTTGTCTTTGTGTTCAGGAAATAGTGAAGTGGTAAACACACTAAACAAAATCTGTTCAAAGATTGTAAATCTCTCTATAGCTGTATTACTGACTATATTACCTATAATGTCAGTAATGATAACATCCTGAGGATACTCTCATACTACTGGGCATTACAAAACAATACAAAACAATGAACTGGCAAAGAATTAGAATTTGCTGAATACCTAATCTTTGAAGTCCAAATTGTCCATAATCTTTACCCTGGATGAATCCTTGAAAAACATATGTTGCTCCATCAGGTTCAGCAGAAACCTATAAACAAAAAGTACTCTGAATTAAATGGGGAAAAGTTTCTTGCAAGTTACAAGCATCTGTTTGAAACAGAGCTATTCTATTCTATATCCTAATATGCTTGACTGATAGCTGTTATTCCCCACGATAAACACCTTCTTTTTCTAGAAAATCTATATAAAAAGTTCAAAAAGGCATAATTTAGATATGGTTTCTTATGGTCACATATGATACCTTATATGATACTGTATGCTTTAAACCTTTAACTGTATCTTTTTAAAAGCAGTAAAACTTAAAGTTTCTGGCAGTTCAAATGTCAGTATTTCTAAGCTCTTAAGTACTTCATAATTTCCTGTTTTGTTTAGGAAGTAGATGGAAAAATTGTTGTTGTAGATATAGTTCTTTAGTTTTTAATTTATTAGTAGTTTTTGTTTTACTAGTAATAAATGTTTATACTATTTTCCCCAAATCCTGTCTCTCTTTTGTCTGCAAAAACCTTCTCTCAACTAGTAGTAATGGCGTGGGGGGGGTGGAAAGCAAATTGACCCAGGGCAAAACCACGACACACAGTATGTCTTCAGCAGTGACCTGAAGCTATGTTTTCACTGAAGAAAGGGTGCCTTTCTCAGATGAATTTTTTAATTTGGGGTAAAGCAGCCTTTCTGAGATATTCCAAGATTAAAAAAAAAAATAAAATGTCTGCTTTTGTATATTCAGAAGTCTGAAAGCAATTTCCTTGCTTTTGCCATATTTTTGTCACCTCAGGAGAATGCTCATAAAGCCTAAAGTTTGTTCAAGCCAAGAAAGTTAAGCCCTTTTACCAGTACATTTATTGCTTAAGCAGTTTAAAGTTTTGTTCTTTGGTTTTGATTTTGCACCTTTCTAAAAATCATTATTGAAGCAGTGCCACAATTTGTGAGTACACTTCAGTACACACCTCTTCTCTTTGTTTGCCATATGTACCCATATTGGTGTCACTGCAGTGTTTTACCAGTAAGTGAAACACAAGGAAAAAGACAAATTCCTTGAAAAATCAGATTGTGTAGTAAGGATGTATGAGCATTTATCATAATCCAAATTATTTTATGCCCTCTCTTTTCTGAAAAATCTACTTTTTTTTTTATTGAAAGCATTTCCTTTTCATGATTTAAACACATCCCAGCCACTTGGGCTGCTGCTTTTTCTATCCACTCCTCTCCTTCACCTCTTTTCCTTTCAGTTATGTGCTCTCTTCTCTCTTTTGAAGAATAAGCTTACACCCAGAACCTCCAAGGGGCCTAATGCTTAGTTGGAGTAATCTATTTTTTTCCCTTTATATGTTTTTCATGTTTTTTCCCTTCATGTTTTTCACGGTATTTATGAAAATATTACCAAAAAGTAAGGCATGATTGCTAGTGTAATGATAAAATTGTTATTTTACTAATATAACAATAAATTGATATTATAATTATGATGAAACTTCTATATATATTAGAATAAAATTAAAAGAAACCTACAAGAAATACTTCTGTATTAACACGCTTTATAATTTTGTCTACACTGTATAACTGCTCCCATATTTTCCCTCAGATTGGTTTCCTATATCTTACAGACTGCTTTCTTATATCTTCCTATGTCTTTCCTATATCTTTAAATTTTCATTTAATTTAAAGAATAAGCCTTGCTAACAAGATTCCATTTCACATGTCTCAGGATTTTTTGTGTGTGAGACACCATCATGGTTTCAAACAAATAGAAAAAATTATCCCTCTTTTGTAACGCAAATATACTCACAAAACCATCCATAGCCCATTTTTCCTCTTTCAACTTGCTTGCAGATGTATGGGAGGGTGCTTTAATGAGATATATGTGGAGCATTAGCCGAGCTTCCTGGCTTTTATACACTCCTGTAGAACATGGTTTTAAAAATTCATATTTGTGTTGAGTAGAAAAATAATTTCATCTTTAAGAATAAACATTTAATCTCTTTTCTTAAAAAGGGAAAGCAGGAAAAATAGGTGCCAACTGTTACCATTTTTAGTTTATCAAGATGCATTCTTTTAATATTATTTCAATTATTTCAATAATAACATGGTTTCAACAGAAAACGTTTTTTAGCTTAGCCTGTAGAAAGGACAGCAGGGAAACCCTATACACACAGCTGTTACTTAGCAGTTATGGTAACAAGCCTTAGACAGAACAAACATTGACAGTAATCTGATTTGAGATGGAAAAGATTTTTCTGAATCAGAGAGTGTATTTAAATCTCACATCCCTACTTTCCATATATATAATTTAATCATCATATAGCAAATGTGATAATAGGAACATCCACAAACAAATTCTTTTCCAGAAGCTGGAGCTAAATTTAAAAATTTCTAAATTTGAAAATATTTAAAAAAAAATTGAATTTTCTTCTTAACTCAGTACTACAATACAGTTTCTTCCAGACAGTGAGAAGACTTGTATGCAATCTTCTTTATTTCATAAACATAATTAATTGTGTCATTGTTGTTCCTGCAGAATAAATATTTAGAACATAAATACCCTTATTTCCTTATTTGGAAATGAAAACAAAATTCTACAATATGGTTAGTGATTCAATCTTAATTTACAAAGACAGTGGTGAATAGTGAAAATACAGTTATGATTTTTCCCCCCACATTTTTTAAACATTTTTATGAATTAATGGTTTAAAACTTCAGATTTTAAATAGAAGATCTCTATAGTATGATCACTGTTTGTTTGTCAGATCACCAAAATTGCTGTTCATTGCTGAACATATGAAGTCCCCTATTTGTAGAATCAGACAAGGTTATATTGCATTTTACATGAGAAAGAGCTAATGATCATTAAAACTATAACAGAAACAAAACTAAAACCAAAACGAAGCAAGAGAAAAAAACCAGTAACAAAAACAAACCCCAAGCAATAATACTAATTATACTTCAGAAAAATGCCACCAATCCTAACTTAAAACTCACACAACAGACTTCATACTGTAAATTAATATGATTTAAAACACCGGCTTTCATGCATCACATTTTTGGGGTTTTAGTTTATACTGACTAACAGGTGTGGATGGCATCAGATTGATGGTCCTGATCACCCAGTGTGTGTGGCAAGGTTCTGGTAGCAGTGGTTGCACAGAGGTGGCTTCTGTGAGAATTTGCCAGAATCTTTCGTCTTGTCTGGCAGAGTCAATGCCAGCTGACTCCGGGACAGATCCACTTCTGGCCACGGCTGAGCCCATCAACAGTGGTGGTAGCCACTCTGGGATAACAGATTTAGGATGGAGGGAACTATGCTGTGCAACTGTAGCTGGAAAGATGAGTGAGAAGTAGCCCTCCATACACCAAGGTCAGTGAGGAAGGAGAGGAGGAAGTGCTCCAGATGCCAGAGCAGAGATCCCCCTGTATACCACGGTGAGGCAGCTGTGCTCAAGCAGCCTGTGGAGATCCACAACGGAGCAGAGGTTCACCTGCAGTCTGTGGAGGACTCCAGGCTGGAGCAGCTGGATATGCCTCGAAGAAGGCTGTGACCCCATAGGAAGCCTGTGCTGGAGCAAGTCCCTGATAGGACCTGTGGATCCATGTAGGAAGAACCCCCTGCTGAAATAGGATCACTGGCAAAACTTGTGACCCTGTGGGGAACCCACTGGAGCAGCCTTTTCCTGAAGAACTGCATCTCGTGGAAAGGACATGTTGACAAGGATCCACAGTGGAGCAGTTTGTGTAGAACTACAGCCTGTGGAAATGCTCCATGTTGCAGAAGTTTGTGGAGGATTGTCTCCTGGTGGTGGGATCCCACACTGGAGCAGGGAAAAAGAGTGAGGAGGAAGGAGCAGCAGAGTCAATATGGGATGAACTGACCACAATTTACATGCCCCTTTTCCTGTGCTGCTGGGAGGGGAGAAGATAGAGAACTCAGAAGTAAAATTGAGCCTGGGAAGAAGGAAAGGAAGTGGGGAAGGCGTTTTAAGATTTGTTTTTATTTCTCATCACCCCACCTTTGTTTGATTGGCAATAAATTAAATTAATTGTCATGAATTGAGTCTGTTTTGCCCATGATGATAATCAGCGACTGACCTCTTTCTATCCTTATCTCAACCAACTATCCTTTTGATATACTTTCTCTCCTCTGTCCAGCTGAGGAGTGGGAGTGATAGACCAGTTTATTGAGCAGCTGGCACCCATCCAGGTTCAATCCACCACATTCTTTGGTGGAAAAAAAAAGTATAACTAAATATAACTAAGGCTGCACAACACTGTAGTGGAAGAAAGAAAATGTCCAGATACTTCACATTCTTTGCATCTACAGGTAGAGAAGACAGAAATGCTACCACAACTAAACAGCTTAATATTGGACTCCAGTGCTTCAAAGAGATGATACAGCAGACAGCAGAATTTTCAGACTAATAGAATAGGAGGTTTTTGGATGAGAACACAGCATTTTACTTTTCTAATTCTAAAAATATGAAATACTACATCTGCTGCTCTTAATTCCCTCACAGAAATTACATGGCTGAAACTAAAGAGACATCATACAACAGCGAAAAAAGTACACACAGTAAAGGCAAATGTTATTATCAATCAGAAAACATTCAGTCCATCTACAGCCTCTCAAATATGACTCTTATAAGGACACCTACAAAATACCTTCAACAGACAAATCCAGGGACAAAAATTTACCATTCTGCTGTATATTAGAAAAATCAGACCTCAACAGAAACATAGATTCTTCGGCCCATTACATCCTTCCTGTAGGTAACCCCTCTCAGAAACCTATGGCTTGAACTTTCCTCCCATTTTTTTCCAACAGAGTGATGTTTTGTCACTTCTATCCTTGCTAGCACCGAAGAGTGGTGATAAATTACTTCAGATAAAGGTATCCTAGAGTATGAGGAAGATTAAAAACAGCAGTGTCCAGCCTATACATAAATGAAACGTTTAGGCTTTTTCCAACCTTGCAGTCAATGTGGTAGACAGAGGATGAAATTTCAAGAAACTAAATTTTGAGTGATAATATTGATTTCAGGTGTTTCTTTTATGCCAATTCACACCCCTGTGAAATAGCCTGCCACTCCTGTGGTGTGACAGACCCGTTGTCTGTGTGCTTGAGATGTTTCAACCAAAGGACAGAAAGATTCAAAAAACAAACAACCCTCCAAAACTTTAAACCCAAACATTTCTAGTATCTTTTCAGCCATATCTGTGGTTTCTGCTGATGGTTTACAGCACAGAGAACTGTGCATACTGTGCCAACATAACCATGACAACAGTGCTCTGAATGTCAGGGGCTGTGGAATATCACAATATCGCATTCAAGGATTTCTGCTGCTGCCACAGCATGAAAGGAGCTAAGTCTCAGGGTAGCCAGCCTGCTGAGCTGGAAGTCAGAGATGGGGAGCAGACTGACACCCCCAAGAGGATTTCAAGAGGAAATGGTCAACAATCTGCTCCACCACTTAGACACAAAAAAGTCTTTGGGGCTGGATGGGATTCACCCAACTGCTCTCTGAGACACTTTCAATCATTTACCAGCAGTCCAGGGTAGTACAGTCCTGTCATCCTGACCTTGGTGCCAGAGAAGACTACTGGTCAAGTCTTCTTGAATGCCATCACATGGCATGTGCAGGACAAACAGGGAATCAGGTTTAGCCATACAGGTTAAGATCCTGCCTGCCTAACGTGGTCTCCTATGATAAGGTGCCTCAGTGGATGAAGGAAAGGCTGCAGATTCTGTCTAACTGGACTTAAATAAAGCTTTCAAGATCATTTCTCATAGCATTCCTCTGGAGAAACTGACTGTTCATGGGTTGGACAGGTGGACTCGGAGAAAAAACTGGATGGATGGATGGATGGATGGATGGATGGATGGATGGATGGGTGGACAGATGAATGGGTGGATGGATGGATGAGCCCAGAGAGTTGTGTTGATTGAAGTTACATCCAGTTGGTGGTTGGTCACAAGTGGTGTTCCCCAGGACTCAATACTGGGGAAAGTCCTGTTTAATATCATTATTAACAATCTGGACAAGGGGATTGAGGGCACCCTCAGTCAGTTTCCAGATGACACTAATTTGGGCAGAGGTATTGATCTATTGGAGGATAGGAAGGCTCTGAAGAGGGATCTGGACAGGTTGCATCAATGGGCCTGCACTTCGGTCACAACAACCCCAGGCAACACTATAGGCTTGTAAGGACATGGGGGTGCTGGTCAACAGTGGCTGAACATGAGCCAGCAGTGTGCCCAGGTGGCCAAGAAGGTCTGTCATCCTGGCTTAGATAAAAAATAGACACTGAAGTGCCAGAGCACGTCCAGAGAAAGGAGCTGCAGAAGGGTCTAGAGCACAAGTCTTATGAGAAAAGTCTGAGGGAACGGTTGTTTAGTCTGGAATAAAATGGAGACTGAAGGGAGATCATATCCTGTCTTCAACTACTTGAAAGGAGGTTGGAGGAAGGTAGGTTTTGATTGCTTTTCTCAAGCAGCAAGTGGTCGGACAGGAGAAAATGAAAGATAATCTAACAAATGTCATCTCTACTTTTTTTTCATGTTCATTAGGTATCTCTGACTTTCTAGGTCAACACATATCAATCTCATCATATTGACAATTAGTCATTAATAAGCTACTATAGGGAAATTTTATAATTAAGATTTAATAAAATCTCAGGAACTGTAATTTCACTTTATTTATAATATTTAAAGAATAAGCATGAGAACTAGGATTATTCTTTCACTACTTATTGACTATTAACTCCAAATATAATAAAAACCTGGGAAACAAAAACAAAGAGAGGGAAAGAAAGAAAAGGTGGATAAATCTCTGCCTTTGAAAAGGAACTGAAATACAATGAAAATTTCTTTGATAAGCTAAGAAAGTTTCCAGAAGTTAAAAGTTTATGTGTTATATATAAAGTTACAGGGAACCAATGTATATAAGGCAGAAAAAAAAAAAAAGGAAATTAGTATTTCTTAGACCATACCTGATAGCAGCAATTCCATATTGCTGTTTGTAAGTGTTGCATTTACTCTTCCTGAAGTTGCATTGAAACTGGTGACTGTCAGAGTCATGGGCTGTTTCTTGCTTTTGTAATTGTAAGATCCTTTCCATATATAATTTTGGGCAAATACATCATCAGGAACTATACAGACATAAACATGTTTCAATACAAATTGGAATATTTGGTACTTCCAAAGTAAAATATCCAACAAAATGTGTGATAAATATTAGCATTTTCTTTCCTTTATTCTTTCTGTTTTTAAGGCTAGGAGGCATAATTTTTGCATATAAAGCATAGAAATCTGGCATGAACTTTAATGAAAGAAATGTGTTTGTACTGAAGAACACAAGCACAACTATACCTTCATTTGCTTTTTTCCTTATTATGGACCTGCCCTAAAATTAAAACAACTACACAAAACCTAACAGCTTTAACCAGAAGTTCATATTTCTCTCCCTGTAGAATCTTTTCTATGGCAGCACAGACAGCTAGGGACATACAGCTAGCATTGAATTTTGCAGAAATTAATATCAGTTTAGATATCATCATTTTCATAAGCATATTTAAATGACACTGGAATGTTATAAGTATTTCCCTTATTATCCAGCCACTTTTTTTAATGAAAAATTTATATGAGAAATGTTGTCTTGTCTTCAAGTGCTTAAAAACATTATGAACTTCACAAGGAGAAAAAAATAAATTCTCTAATTTAAAATTAAAACCAGATCATAATCTTCAGAGCAGGGCAATAAATATGATAAATTTATACCGTTAGCAAACTGTAAAATTATTAAATAATGCTATTCCAGCAACTAAAAACCCCATCAAAACAAGAAAAAGCCACCCATCCAGCAAAAATAGATACATGCAAATCTTTAAAATCTTAGCGTGAGATTCCATTTAACCAATGAAATGGAAGGTGATTTAGGATGGGTTTATTACACTCTCTAGGGTATTGTAGCAAACTTAGCCCTATAACAATCACTATTTAAAATCATCACTTTTGCATTATTTGGAGCGACTCAGACTGAACTTAAAGGTTTGTGTGTGCACTGGCATCTCATGTCAGATAAGCACAGAAGAATATTTGCTCCTTTCTTTCTCATAATGTCCCTAATTCAAGACTGGGTCACACCAGAATGACCACAGTTTTCTTTCATCACAAAAACAAGTTGTCTTCCCCATGGAGGGTAAAAGAGCTTTCCTATTTTTTTTATCTGTGCATATGTGTATATGTATATGTATATATATATATATATATATATGTTTTTTGACAAAACATCTAGATACTGGACCTGCAAACTGTAAGGAAAGAAATTGCATGATATGAATGGTCTGATGCTGTTGATTTGTGACCTGACTGAAATTTATTTCCCTACTTTTAGGAAATTTATGTACTCTACTTGCAGTTAATTGGGATTGCACAAAATGAATGAAAATTTTCCGAATGAAAAAATTGATAACTACCATGCAGCACTACATCATTGACAAACACAGTTTGGAAGTAGAGCACAACATTAAAAAAAAAAAAAAAAAAAAAAAAAAAAAAAAAAAAAAAAAAAAAAAAAAAAAAAAAAAAAAAAAAAAAAAAAAAAAAAAAAAAAAAAAAAAAAAAAAAAAAAAAAAAAAAAAAAA
>NW_020956495.1:22690-23714 GCF_003031625.1 Empidonax traillii
CCTAATATAATACTCTTTATTTATCCTTATTACTAATATAATACCCTAAGCCACTCAGACCAATCTCACTAAACTGCTCCTCATTTTTTTTTTTTTTACAAAAATTGTTTAAAACTATATATACCTTGAAGTACTTACCACTTAGTTTAGGACTTGGTGTTCCCAAAGCTGGTCTGGGGTCCTTCACTAATATTTTGGAACCAGCTGTTAGAAAGAATGAATAACAAAGACAAATCAGTAGCAAAATATTACTTAGAAATTAAGAAAATAATTTCCATAATGGAATGTATTTTCTAAAAAGCATAAAAGATGATGTTTCAAACTCAAATATGAATGAGATTTCAGTCAGTACCAAGCCTTAGTATCAGAGGAACCCTTTCCCACAGATTTTTTCTTTTACCACACTTCCTCCTAAGTCGGTCACCTGGATGTTATCAAGTAATTTGCAATAGTCAAACAGTGCAGGATTTCAGTGCAGAATCCATGGTTCAGAATTTACAGTCCTAGACTGTGCACCTATATGCGAGATGCCTTCTAATATGCCATTAACACTGGCTATGCCACTTAGATCAGGAACTGTGAACGGTGCTTTGATTGGAAGCAAGGTAACATCAAACAGTGAAGACACACATAACAAGGGTGCTTCAAATCATGTTTCTCTTCAGGACTTTATCACATTCTAATAGTACTGAGTGAGACATCTTGAGTTCAAGATTGAAAACCCATAAATGCTGGCTTAATCTCAACATTGAAAGAGAAGGTTTCTTAAAGAATAACAACAGAAACAAAAGAAACGAAAGAAGCTGTCTACAGTGTCTCCAACTGCTCAGGTGATAGGAGAAATGCAAGTTGGAGAATTAATTATCTTCTCTGCTTAGAGCAGGAACTCTCCCACCACTGAGGATGATGAACTGAACGCAATAGGACAGTGTAATTTCCTGTAGATTAAGCTATTTTATTTTGCTGAAAGTAATTTGGATTCACTGGAACATAAAGAAGACACATAATTCTTTCTCCTAATGTA
>NW_020956495.1:23864-101521 GCF_003031625.1 Empidonax traillii
CAAGTTGGAGAATTAATTATCTTCTCTGCTTAGAGCAGGAACTCTCCCACCACTGAGGATGATGAACTGAACGCAATAGGACAGTGTAATTTCCTGTAGATTAAGCTATTTTATTTTGCTGAAAGTAATTTGGATTCACTGGAACATAAAGAAGACACATAATTCTTTCTCCTAATGTAAAATACTCTCATGCAGCACTAGGCTCAATTCCTTTCTCTAATGGTGATTTCAATACTTTGTATTTTAGGTCTTGGCTCTGAAACCATGCCTTTTCTCTCCGATTCATGCGCTAAAAAGCCACAGTCCTCTGAGTGGGGTATTTTTCTGCATAAAGAGGAAACTTTAGCAATTAGGACTGAGAATATTTTTCTTGAGAATAAATTTTAGCTTTTTCAAAAGGTCTTTTCTTATCATGTATGTTAAAACCATAAAGATGAAAGGTCAGGGGTTGAAATTCAACCTAAAGTGCTCATGGACTGTTGCTACTGATTAATTTCTATTTCTTCTGTTTTGAAAGAAACCTTCTAAACTTCACTGTGCATGGTTGACCTGGAGGGCATAGTTCAATAGCATTTGCTTTCTGACTACATTAAGTTTAGGTTAGAAATATCTAGATCATACTTGCCAACTGGGTTTTAGCATAAAAAGATGATGAGTCAATCATTCTCTTCAAGTTGAACAAATTTCTAGTCAAGTTCAGAACTTAAAATTTTAAATACAAAATAAACTTCGTTATCTACGAAGTTTAAGCTTCTAGGTCAAGATATTTTCTGAGAAGGACTTCGATTTTTTATTTAAAGGATCAAATTCTAGTTTAATTCCCCCTAAATATCCTTTTAGAGCTCTCAGCTCCAAATATTTTATTCCTTTTCATCCATTTCCAAGTTACTTTTGTGAAGTCCACAATAAGAGATGAACAACCTGAGCTGGTGCTCTTCTCTTTTCCATAGGAGAGAGATTTCACCTCTGTATAGGCAAAATTAAAAAAAAAAGATTATTTAAGAGATATTTTACTTTATCTAATTAGAGTTAACACTTAGCAATATGTTGCTCATTCTTAGCTTCATCCACTGCTAAAAAGCAAGACAAAAGACTTCTGATCCTAAAAAAAATTTAATTTCTGCAACATTTTTTCAGGACACTGGGAAACTAAGTTATATGACAATGTAGATAGCAACTACTTAATACTTTAAAAAAATCCTAAGTTTCCTTACTATCAGGTGGTACAACTAATGCTTCTTTCAATATCATCAGCAAAAAAATTTTGGATCAAAATTAGCCTGCCATAACACTTTCCAAGTACTCAACAAGTCATAAGCTTCCTGGCTGCTGGCTTTCTAATACTTTCCCAAAGCTCTGTTCTATTTTCCCTCAGCACCTACCTGGCATGCAATGCCAGGACACCTGTTTTTTAGTAATACAAAATATTAATTTCCTATTTTCCTTCCAAGTAGTAGTGTTTGTCTATAGAGGCTTTGAATGTCTTTATAAGAGCCCTGGGGATAACCACATTTGAAACATTAGGTAAACATGGTCTGAAAAGGCCTTTAATTATTTAAGAAATGAAATTTCAAACAGTTCCTATACTTGAGAATGTTTCTTCTCTCACATGAAAACCACATTTCTCACCATGACTTGGCTGTGATATTTTTCACATTTTGTCATGGCAAAGCAGGTAATAAAAATTAGAAACAAAACAAAAGGTTGGAACATCAAGGACAAAGTAGTTACACTTTGTTATCAAGCAGCATTAAGTTCCTTATATATAAATATAAAATACTACTAAACCCTGTGGTTTAGTTTCACATAGTGATTCAGATACCTTCTTAGACTTCAGGTATCCTTCTCAAATATTAGTATAGAAACACAGAATCATTTAAGTTGGGAAAGACCTCTAAGATCATCAAGTCCAATAGTTAACCTAGTGCTACCAAGTGTACCTCTACTACATCATGTCCCTAAATGCCACATCTACACGTCTTTTGAATACCTCCAGGAATCCATCACTTTCCTGGGTAGCCTAAACTTCTCCTGGCACAACTTTAGGCCATTTTCCCTCATTGCTTGTTACTTTGGAAAAGACACCAACCTTGCTACAATTTCTTTCCAGGTAGTTGTAGAGAGCAATAAGGTGTCCTCTGAACCTCCTTTTCCCCAGGATAAACACCCCCAGCTCCCTCAGTTTCTCCTCACAGGACTTGTGCTCCAGACCCTTTGCCACCTTAGTCGTCTTTCTTTGGACAAAGTCTGGCACCTCGGTGACTTTCTTGCAGTGAGGGCCCCAAAAGAGCACACACTGTTCAAGGTGTGGTCTCACTAGTGCCAGGTACTGAGTGACCACTAAGCATGACACTGTCATAGAAGGAGATTTGGTTAGTCAAGCAGGACCTATGTTTCATAAAAATATGTGACTAAGTCCTATCAACTTGCTGGCCTGCATGTGCCAGCAAGTAAAGAAAATTACCGAAATATGACAGATGACAAGTGCAGTGGGAAACAGAAAAGCTTACCTTCACAAACCGGAACTTTCCCAGTCCATGTGCCATCAGACCTACAGGCTCTGTGCTCCGAACCTCCTGCCAGGAAAAAGCCTGGCTGACAAGTGTAAATCAATGTATAACCAAGTGAGGGAAGATCCATTCCTGCAACGTTAGCATGACTTGGTGTTTCTGGTTGTTTACAGCTGTGAGCTACGAAGAAAAGATAAAATATCCTTCAGTCAAAATGGGGAAAATATTTCTGAAAAATAATCTATGCCCATTCTGACAATTAATTAACAAAGTAAAAAAAAATACATTAACATATTTTAATTCACATTATAAGTTACTATATAATCTATAAAGTATCACCATGAGCCTGTAAATACACTCTTAAACATGGACCTCTCAATTCCAAGGGACTAAGAACTGACTGAATTGCACTTGCATGAACAAAATTAACTGTCTGTATATGAGAACAGAAACAGCAAACATCATACCAGACTTCAAAGTAATCATGTCTCGTGATTTACACTTACAATATCTGTGTATCATTGAATAACAGTAAATAAATGGGTCAGTTTAAAACCACTATGAAAGGTCAAGGAGAAATTGAAGGTGAATCATAAATATCAGGCAGAAAAAATAATTACCATTTCTAATCTCATGTGAAGAGCCTTATACATTTAACAACCACCAGAATCTTCCAGTTATGTGCTATCTCAAGGACAGAATACCTCCAAAAGCAGAGTTCACCTTTAACACTGAGCTACTGATTTGCTGTTTGCTTAAGATTAACATGAGCACTAACTAAAATAATATTAATGCTGTTTTCTTCTGTGGATATGTTCTCCATTCACTGAAGTGATTCTATAAGGTCAAACCTTATAAGGATAGATGACTTCCAAAAAAATACAGCTGAGTAGCTGAACTAGAACAATTAACCATGATGTTATATCTTCGGTAAATTATCACTGTTTACCAAAGTGTAAAAGATCTACGAAATGAAGGGCTACTTTCAATATTCAAATAAGTAGATTTCTCTCTATTTCAGATTAAAAAATTTCCAATTGCCAGCTCATTTTCTCCCTTTTAAAATGCCATGACTCCTCAGTTGAGAAACAGTTTTAACTCATTGCTAGAACTGATTATATGCTTTCCAATACGTCCTGTTCTCATTACCTCCTCTGTGCATTGGAAGGGTTGTACCCTCTTAGATAAAAACTGACTATAGATGAAGGCCTGCCTATTTTTCTATTTTCTTTCTCTCTCTTTTTTTTTATTTCTATAGTCTATTGTAGAAAAATTCACTCGCAAAATCATATTTCTAGCTGTTGTAAGCTAGTAATGTAAATTTCTATTAACTCTCAGTTATAAACCATATAGATTAAATTAACTTTATAACAATGTTACTGGAACTAAATAGTCTAGATTAAAAAAAAAAAATTGATAGGGTAAAATTCTACCATTTACTTACGTATGCATTCTGGTTGGATTCCACTCCATGTAAGATCAGGAAGGCATGTTCGTGTTGTTGAACCATGGAGAAGGTGTCCTTTTTTGCATTGAAATTGAACAACATTTCCCACCTGTTGAAAAGCAGAAAACACATTAATATTGCTATGAGGAACTATCACTTGGGATTTTTTTTCCAAATTTGATTGCTCCTTCACCTAACACACACTTGATAAGTTGTGATTCCCTTTCTGTAGAAAGTAAAATAATTTCACAGAGCATTTTGATAGGAAATAAAAAAAATGTGTAATTCTCAGTAAAATTACTCTCTCCCCAAAATCATATCCCCTTTGGAAGAAAATTAAAACCTTGTCTTCTGTGGTCTCTCTGGTGTGTTGCTTTGGGCCCTGGACAGTTGCAGCACCGTGACTTTGGAAAAAAAGTTTATGGTACCTTCCTAACGCTGGACAAAGGAGGTGCCAGTTAGGCAAAATTGCAGCAAAACAGGGAAATCCCAGAGCTGAAATGGTAAATCAGATTCTACTGGACTCTTGCTGAACTAGACTCCCCCTTTGTGGAATGCTTGATATATTCTCAGGTTATAATGAGAAATATTTGATTAGAACAGATAGGTCTGGTCAACAACACTGTCTCCTGCTTCAGAAATTATAATGTTCCTATAATATTTTAATTTTGGTTTTTGGTGACAGGACATAAAAAAATAACTGCTCTTTATACCACACAGATAGTAGAAGCTGGAACACAAGTACACTACAATTATAATAGCAATTCATCTGAGATTAGTTTTTAATTATTATTCTTATGGGTATGTGTTGCATAAAAAGGAAAATAGAATCATTCCAGTTTTGAAACAAATATTAAATATTCCAAATAAAATGGAATAACCTGTTCAGGATGTCCAGTCATGGTGAAATTGATGAAAATGCAAATACTACTTAGTTTTTATCAAAAGCAAGGAAATTAGATTATGAGGATACCATTCAGAGAGCAGTTTGTTACATACTGTGAGTGGTTAACTCAAATATTAAGGTGCACAGATCGTATCTACTGTTCTGCAGTGACCTGTATTAATATATTTATCAACTCATGTTTAAACAAGAAGTTGAAACCTTTAAACTGTCTGTGACAGCCCATTTATGCTTCTGGTTTGCGTTTGGTTTTTTTCATTATTTTGTTTAAATGCATAATACTTTATTCAGACTGATGCTCAAAGGTAAAATATGAATTCTTTCATGATACTTTAGTGCTGGAAAATGGCATTTCACTGATACAAGTATTCATTTGAAACTTTATAGTGCTATTCCATTTCAACTCAAGCTGCTCATCAGAATGAAATTTAATAATAACCCATGAACTACAGATAGTAGCTCATCAACAGAGGATGTGATTTAAAATTCATTTCTTTTTTTTTTTTTTTTTTTTGCTCCTTTTTGGGCTCACTGGACTATGTAATTACTTTTAAAGATTTTGAAGAAAATATGCTAAATCATTTGCATGATTAAGCACAAAGTAGTAAAATGCTACAAGTTTTAGAAGTTGCACCAAATAGATATAGAAGTATTTTGGTTTGTTTTGTTTTCTGGTAAAGAACTTAGTTAAAACAGTCACCACCAATATATTATTTACAAAAAGTACCAGCCTTATGAAAGACGTGTTCATGTGACTACATCAGTGGACAAGGGAAGGGCTAAAGGCATCATTTTTCTGGACTTCTGTAAGGCCTTTTCCCAGTTCCCCACAACATCCTTCTCTCTAAATTGGAGAGAGATGAATTTTATGAGTGGACTGTTAGATGGATAAGAAAGTGACAGGGCAGTTGCCTCCAGAGGGTACTGGTCAATGACTCAGAGTCACAATGAACATTAGTGAGAAGTGGTGTCCCTCAAGGGTCCATACTGAGACCAATATTATTTAATATCTCCATTAACAACACAGATGAAGGGATTGAGTGCACTCTCAGCAAATCTGCAGATGACACTAAGCTGAGTGGTGTAGTTGACCCTCCTGAAGAACAGGATGCCTTCCAGAGGGACCTGGACAAGCCTGAGAAGTGGGCCTAAAGGAATTTCATGAGGTTTTATTAGACAAAGTGAAAGGTGCTGCACCTGGGTCACGGCACCCTCAGTACCAACACAAGATGAGGAACAAACAGATCGAGAGCAGCCCTGCCAAGCACTTGGGAGTGCTGATGGATGAGAGGCTGGACATGAGGTGGCAATGAGCACTTACAGCCCAGAAGCCAACTGCATCCTGGGCTGCATCAAAAAACAGCGTGGGCAGCAGGTGGAGGGAGGTGATTCTGCCCCTCTACTCTGTTCTGGTGAGACCCCACCTGGAGTGCTGCATCCAGTTCTGAAGTGCTTAGCACAGAAAGACATGGACCTGTTGGAATGAGTCCAGAGGAGAGCCACCAACATGGTTATGTGTATGAGCATCTCTCATACAAAGAAAAGCTGAGAGAATTGGGTTTATTCAGCTTGGAAAAAAGAAGGCTTCAGCATGATGTAGTTGCAGCCTTCTAGGACCTAAAAGAAGTCTACAAGGTAAGAGAGAGTTTTTACAAGAGCATGTAGTCACAGGACAAGGGGGAGTGGCTTCAAAACAAAAGAGAGTAGGTTTATATTAGATTTTAGGAGGAAATTCTTTGTTGTGAGGGTTGTGAGGCACTGGAAGGGTCTTCCAGAGAAGTTGCTGTTGCCTCATCCCTGGAAATGTTCAAGATGAGGCTGGAAGAGGCTCTGAGCAGCCTGATCTAGTGAAAGATGTCCCTCTCCAGAGCAGTTGGGCTGAAACTAAATATCTTTAAGTTCTCTTCAAATCCAAACCATTCCATCATTCTATGATTTTAATAATCTATGATTTCATAAGAAGCACAACCATTATATGTGTAAGCCTCAAAATAGCATCAAAAAAGCAACAGTTGCCCAAGGGATGATGATATTTTAGAGTTGCTGCCACGCTCTTCAAGACAATGAATAAGAAAAAAATGCATACAATATGCAATAATTAATATAATATATTAACTATACAGTTTATGCATAATAATTATTAAACAAAGTAATTTTAAAATATTTCATTGTCTGTTTTGCAATATTTTTATGTCAGAGGCACCAGGTGGCGCTACAATACAGGATTCTATGCCCTTAAAAAATTCCCAGTCGAGATTTTCTGATTTGTTTTAATTTTTTGTTCTACAGCTTGAATAGAAGCACTAGTACTCTGGTTTTAGGGAAGAACTGTTCTACATGCAATAGTGTTTGTATCCAACCTTGAAAAAAAAATATTTCCTTGCATAACACTTGATCCTGTCTGTTCCATAGTTTTTCCTGTAGTGTCAGTTATGATTTGTATATTCCACAAATCAACGTTGCTAACATTTTTTTTTTTTTTGCTAAAACCCAAAGACCATATATTTTTTATTCTTGAACAGAAGAAATAGCAGTCTGAGAAGAAACTGCATAAATATCAACCTGTATAAATATCTGGTTATAAAGTATCCCAGATTTTTTTTTCACGAAATAATATCATAATAATGTATAAGAATTACCAAAACAATAATAATAAGCTATTATCCTATTATTTCTTATATGCCTTATAGGAATAGAAGATACTTCTTAACTGTTATGAATTACTCTCCAATGAAGGTTTTTCTTAGATTTCAGTTTACCAGGGAATATAAAGGAACCCTAATAAACTTCTTCAACCTCAGCAATTCATGCCAAAGGATTGAGAAGCTAAAGGCATGTCAGTTATTTCTATTCACTAACTTTTAGCATCACATTTTAAGTGAATGAAAACACACCTCATTAAATCTTTGTTATATCCATAGTTTGGTAATCCAGTAATAGATAATTGCCATTATTAGTTACAGGGTTTTGAGTTACCAAGACTTCTGAGCAGAGGCTTGCCAGGCTTCCTTTGTCTTGATCAGCCTGGAATTTTGTATTTGGGTTTGGCTTGGTTTTGTTTGTTTGTTTGTTTGTTTGTTTTTTGGTTTGGTTTTTTTGGGGGTTTTTTGTGTGTTTTTTTTTTAAACTCAATTTAGCTGTAAAACCCAATTTTACTCTGATCATGTGGCTATGACTAGTTTTATGCTTTTCTAGTTCTTTGTATGGTATGACCACAGTTTTACTGCTATTCATAGCAGTAAAAAAAGAATCTACTACGGGCAGAATGAGCTATTTCCCACTAATGTGATACGGTACAGAGAAATACAGGCCTGGTGCTGGAATGATTGCAAAGCTCTTGAGGAATAGAGACAAAGGGATGCTGTGAAGAAGACTACAGGTGTGACTACGAAAAGAGATGCAACATGAGCTTGGCCCTGGAGAACCCATTGCTGTGAACAACTCACCTGTGATTGATGGACAGAATCAGGTTTCAGGAGCAAAAAAAGAACAAGTATTTAACCTTATTGTGTAGATTGAAATATAGTGTGGGGTTGTAGTGTGAGTGGTGTTCTTTCCAGTGAAGCACTCCAGACTGACATTAACATCCCTCACTGACACCTCAGGAGAGACCTCACTGACACCTCAGAGAGACCTCAGGACCATGAGCAACAGAAGAAACCAAGAAAATTACATGGTGTCTGATAAGGCTTAAATTACATTTTCATTGCTCAGTGATGGTTCCAACTCTGCTAATGGAGACAGTTATGCTGTAGTAGAAGAGTGCTTCTCTTAGAATTTTATCCTACAATTCACACAACACTGAAGGTTTTATAAGCATTACATTAACAGAAGGAGATTAGTTGCAAGGTTGCTAAACATCTGCAGACCAAGTTTCATATAGCATTTCATAAATAGAAACCAAGAGGTAGTACAGGGCTACCACTACTGTAATGTGTCTATTTTCCTTTCTAAATTCAGACAGCCTTTTTGCTCTATTTAGGCCTTAATGAAGGGGAAAATAGCTGAATTTCTACAAAAATATATATTGGAAAAGTATGAGAAGAAATAAATTTCACATATTTGACTGACTGCTCTAAGCAGTCCTAAACTTCTTCAGTTCAGTAGTATCTTGTGTTACAATAGCTCATGGTGACAGTGCTATAAGCAATTTTCTATGTTACTAGCAATATAACATAAGAAATATTTCAAAACCAACAGTTTCTTTCCAAAGAGCAATTTATTTTCCAGATTACAATTGAAGTCAGTATTCACTAAGTTCTAAAGGTATTTTGCCTCCATTGTAACACACTGTTAAGGTAGATCCGTCAAATAAAAAATGCTCAGATGGAAGATCCTAGAAGTAACAATTAAAGCAGGTAATGCTACTGATTTATATGATATGCCCCATATTCAAGGAGCACTAAACTGGTATTTTGATGTCATTTGAACACACAGGAACCTGATCTGCTTCTGCCCGAAGAATTCGACACTGAACAATAAAATCCATACAAAATTCTGTTGCCTCTTTTTCTGCAAAATTCTTATTTAATAGTTGAAACACTATTCAAATGTGAGATGGTGATATGTGCCTTTGTTAGTGTAAGTTCCAGGAGACCAGGTTTAGATACACCTTTAAGTCAAGCCGAGAATCATGTCATGTTTGCCTGAACTTTCAAAGCTTGACTTTTTTTTAATGGGATAGAAGCATAAACTTAAACTTTGACAATTAAGTCATTTAAGTGACCCTATTAATATTAGTTGAAACATGAAGTACTTAAGAGAGTCAAAACGAACAAACAAAAAGAAACCAAACCAAACAAACAACACCAAATAAAAAACAAATGCAAAAAGCCCTCTCCCTGTGTTGGTCAGAAAACTATCACATATTCAGCAATAACAACTTCTTATTATGCATTTGCCAAATGCAAAAGCAACGTTTTGTTTAATTTTGTGTAAGTTCTTTTGGTCTATTGTTTTAAATAGTAGATAATTGGATCTATCAGACAAATTAAAATCAAAGCCACCTTATCTTTCATATTTCAGAACAGTTTAGGATTATTCTGCTATGCATAAAAGCAAAAGTCACTATTATCCCATTCAGGCAAGAAGTTAATTATAGCATATTATAAATTCATTTGTAATATTTTTGTGGTTTAAATGAGTCATAACACTTTAGTATACATGATAATGCGATATTTCTTTCCAGGATCTATGGACAATAACCTGTCTAGAAGCAATCATTTTCAGTGTTGGTTCACAGCTTCATCTATATGAATGATACTTATATCCCACTCTGTATTAACTAAGCAATCATACTTAGAGAACCAGAAACTGCAGGTTTAGTTACTACATGTGAGTGTGAGGAAAAGTTGCTGGCTAGATAAGGAGACTATAGCTCATAGAGCTTAAATATGCCAGGCACTAACCTTACAGCTGTTTACAATTTTTTTTTTTTTTAAAGAATTTACAAGGTTGTAAATCCTGCCAGGAGGTACACTTCTTTCAGAAAGGATTTGTCAATTGACATTTTGCCTGATATTTTGACAGTTCCATGCTAGCTGCGAGAGATGCTTTTACTCACAACTACAACTACACCACAAATGAGAAAGACTGCATTAGCTTCCTCAAGGAGAGAAAGTTCATTAATATGCAAGAAAAACTGTGACGATAAAATCATAGAAAATAGTCATCACAATGATTTATTTGTTACATAGTTGAATAAAGAGTTGCCCTCCAGCATAATATTGTATTATAACCAAAGGAAGTTAACCTTAAACTATTCCTGCATATTCTATCTTGGCATGAAACAGCACCGCAGTCCCTAGAGAAAACTGAGAAAATTTATTTTCACTTGCATATGATTGTGATCTAGCACAATCTGAAAACCCAAATATTGCTAAAATAATCACCTAACAGGAGTAGTACTGCATAATGGCCACCAAAAGTATAAACCAAAGAAATTTTTAGCCATGAAACTTTAAAAAGTCTTTAGCTACAATCCTTGCTTTTAAAAACTAGTTACATTTTTAAAATTTGTTTACATTTCACTCAATCCTTTCTTGCATTTCTAGCAATCTGCAGATTTTGTTCTCCTGCTACTAGACAAGCTTTATTTGCAAGATTCCTAGCAAATTATAGAGTGCAGTTTTGCATCTGTAAACCATTCACTCATGAAAATGCCCCACTGACATGACTGTTTTGTGTGATTCAGAAAATAAGAAGTTCAAAATCATTTTCAATTTTACAATTCTTTTTCCAACAGAAACATATGCAAACACCATTTGCCTCAACACAGCCTTGTAGAAAACGTAGCCGACAGCCTCCTGGAATGCATCAGGAAGAGCACTGACAACAGGTCAAGGAAAGTGCTTCTTCGTCTCTGCTCAGCCCTGGTGACACACAAATGAGTGCTGGGTCCATTGCTGGGCTCGCCAGTGCCAGAGACACATGGTCACTACTATATTGAGCCTAGTGATGGGTCACAAAGGTGATTAAGGGACTAGAGCATCTGGAATACAACGATTAGCTGAAAGACCTGGTGTTATCCAGCCTGTAAAAAAACCGGGGGGCAGCACAGGCAACAGACTTTTCTTCAGTGGTGCCCAGTGACAGGAAATAAGGAAATAAGTAGAAATTGAAACACAGGAAATTCTCTTTAAGGAAAAAAGTGTTTATTTTCACTCTAAGAGGGATTAACTTGGAACAAATTGCCCAGAAACACTGTCTAGTTTCCATATTTGGAAATATTCAAAACCACCAGGACACAGTCCTGATAAACTTGTTCTAGCTGATCCTGCTTTGAGGAGGAGGGTTGGACTAGGAGCTCTCCAGAGGTGTCCAACAGCCTCCATGACTCTGTAATTCATTTGTGGTTCCAAAAACAGCGTATCAACACAACTGTTCTCAGGAAAATAAAAATCCTGCTCTTTAGAGTAGGTCTGCATTAGCAATTTGGCACACAATATACACACTTTTAAGCAGAAAAAGCCTAACTGATAAATTTTAGGGAGTACTTATATATATTGGCACAAGATACTGAAAGCCTTCAAGGCTTCAAGCAGAATTTGATCACCAGTTTTTCATGTAGCACATTGCTAATATGGACCCAAGGTCAGTGTAATACAACAGCTAGAAATTAGGAAACAGCAACACTGCAGCAAAGCGCTCTTACACAAGAAGTTTTGGAATCTATAACCAGAAGCTGCTAGACTTTGAAGTAGTATAAAAGTTATTTAATATGGAAGTTAATAAGAAATAGTATACTCTACCTGATAGCCAAATGTGTTGTTTTGTGACCCATGTCTTGGGACTCCTGGATTTTCACATGCTGTGCGAGTAGGTTCTTAAAAAAAAATTACAACACATTAAAGGCAAAACAAATTACAGCATTTTAATTAAATACATGAATGTACCATTACATTAACCTTGTTCAACAACACGCAATTAGCCAACATAGAGACAAAAATAAAATTACTTGATTCTTACAGAGTACAAAATAACTACAGATTAGTTCAAAATAACTGAAAACTCGTAGATTGAGCTCCTTATCTGGAAAAGGAAAAATAAGCACTTCAATACATGAATATAACCGTACCTATACATCGAGGAGAAGACCCACTCCATGTGCCATCTGCTTGGCAAATCCTAGTGCTGGAGCCAACCAAAACAAAAGGAGGATTGCAGCTGAAAGAGACCTCTGACTGATAGATGAAGCTTTTGCCTTCTCTTTTCCCTTGAGCTGGTACTCCAGGGTCACCACAAAACTTTGCTGTGAAAAAAGATATGATAGAAATGGAATGTGTCATTAATTAAAATTCATAAAATTAATATTCAGCTGAACACAGTCAAACAATTACTCCAAATTTTATATTTATTTTATTAAACACAGATCAAATATGGAAACACTTCACAGGAATTCAGAGAGACTAGATAGCCAATCTTTGGTCTGCCTGATTGCGGTAGGTTTGCTAATTCTTCAAAATGCCTTCATAGTAGGCTTGGTCAGTACCTGAAGTTTTATAAACAAATCGACAACTTATTTTATTAATGCCCAAAGATCCACAATTCACCTCTGTCACAAACCACATCAATTCACCAATCTGCAGAGAGCAATCAGAGATTATACAAAGCTTTCTCAACCTCTCCTCCCCTTCTCCTTTCTGCCATCTACCCAGTGCTGAATATTCTTGTATGATTAAAATATTTGTAAGATAGATTTTAGTAATCATGAAGTCTTAATTCCTCATCCTTCACTGAAAGGCAAGCTTTGGTGTACAACTTGTACCTTGTTGTGTGAATGACAGATAATAGTTGCACTATGCTTTCACTAGAAAATTCTGTCTTAATTTGAAAATACATGAAACACTTATAAATTTTTAACACAGTGGTTTGAAATTGTCCCCTAAACAGTTCTTTGCATCAATGAAGTAGCAGCTCTGAAGGGAAAAAATTCTCCCATTCAAAAATGGGGGATTGGTAAATTTATTCATTTTTTCTAAAACTAGGTAAACTCCACCATTGAGTTGTCAGTCAACTTTACCAATTCATTGAATAACTACTGAATATGTGCCTTTTATATAGGTAACTGTGGAAACCAGGCATCATGGTAAAACACAGCCGTCTTCCTCTGATACTGGAACAGGAGACTACTGAACAAAATAAAGGTGCAGCAAACTGGAAGCTCTGTCAGTGCTTCCACTACCAGTGAAAATATTTTCGTAAGTACTCTGAGAGCCTTTAACAGAGCAGGACCATGGAGCTCTGGCACTGAGACTGGGAGGCTAGTTTCATTCTTAAAAGAAATGTAACTGATTAATAGCACATTTCCTATCAGTGTCTGATGGCAGCAGTGAAAGCATCTGCAGGCAGATGTGCCCAGGTAGAAGAGCTGCTCAGTACGGTGGCAGAATTTCATGAGGAGGCTTTCAGGCTGATGAGCATCAGACAAGGAGATGGACTGGTGTCCTCATATTCTACCATCCCTGAGATGGACATACCAGCCAGCCATGACAGAAGAAAGAAAGGATCCCCTGCCCTCTTACCACCAGGCAGAAGGAGAGAGCTGAAGAGATGAGGGGAAATGGAAGTAGGTTAACTCCTACTAAGGGGGGCATGCAAATTGCCTTCCAGCCTGCCTCATCTTCCCAGCTGCCCTTATAGAACAGATATGAGGCCCTGGAACTGGATGGACTGAGAAGTGAAGATGCAGATGAACTTCTTTCTTGGATTGGAAGGGTCATCTAGGGCAAGATAGCCTACCCTCCACATCATGACCACCTCTGTCAAATAAAAAAAAAGGGTAATTTCTGTAAGTGACTCCCTTCTGAGGTGAAACCAAGGGCCCAATATGCCAACCAGACCTAACCCATAGGGAAGCCTGCTGCCTCTCTGGGGTCTGGGTAAGGGACTCTCTAGAAAGAAAACTCTCTAGTTTGGTACAGCCCTCTGATTAGTATCTGCTGTTCTTCAAATCCACAGGGATGAGGTAGCAAAGAGAAGTCCAGTGGTGATCAAAAGAGATTTCAGGGCCTTAGAGCAATTGTCAAAGGAGGTGATTGTCTGACTTGACTCTGCACTGGTGCAGCCTCACCTTGAGTACTGAGTGCAGTTTTGGGCTCCACAATATAAGAAGGATATTAGGCTATTAGTGTGTTCAAAGGAGGGCCAGGAAGATGGTGAAGGGCCCTGAGGGGAAGCCATACAAAGAGTGGCCAAGGTCACTTGGTCTGTTCAGCCTAAAGGAGGAGAGACTGTGGCAAGACCACATCATGGTCTAAAGTCTCTTCTTCAGGAGAAGAGGACGGGCAGGCACAGATCTCTCCTCACTGGTGAGACAGTGACAGGGTGCAAGGACCACGAGGGAATGCCATGAAGATGTATTGGGGAGGTTTAGGTCATATATCAAGATTCTTCACCCAGAGGGTGGTCACGCACTGGAACTTCACAGACTTCACAGAATATTCTAAGCTGGAAGGGACCCACAAGGATCAGTGAGTCCAACTCTTAAATGAATTCAGTCCCATACAGGGACTGAACCCATGACCTTGGTGTTATCACCGCTATGCTCTAACCAACTAAACTAATCTCATGGTCTATGGGCTCCCCAGCCAGGCACGGCACCAAGACTGCCAGAATTCAAGAAACATTCAGACAATGCTTTCAGGCACATGATGTGATTCTTGGGGTTGTTCTGTGCAGGGCCAGGAGTTGGACTTGGATGATCTTTGTGGGTCCCTTCCAATTCATTATATTATATGATTCCATGATAGCCCTATGATTCTAAGTTATGTCTCTAGTTAGGACTTTCCTGGAATGAGTAATTAAGCAGACAGATTTACAGGGTCATAGATGACAAATACTCAATCGGGGGCATGACCATATTCCATTCTGGATAATTATTCCGTGTTATAACTAGACATTGCATATCTTCAGCTATAGGCTCTAAGGAACCAAGCTGGGAACTAAATTTCGGATGTCAAGAACTGCTTAAAGATTGCTCATTGAAAATGACTTTCACCAGCTCCCTCTCATTTCGGCCAGATGGCAGCTAGCTTAAGCTCTTTGACAAGTACAGGCTGCCAATTGTTTTCTTGTGCAAGCCAATGGGTAACCATTGCACATCAACAACATTCAGTTAATGTAATCTCTGCATGAAACAGCCTTTAAGTCCCAAGCAGCTGCATCCCATGGTAAGTTTACCTATTAAAAGTTTAAACGTGGAGCCTACTTTTTCAGAGTATATTGCAGTATTGAGTATTCCAACCTCAAAAATGACAATTAGCTTGTGGTATCCAAAAATGAATAAAGAGCACCATATTTCAATCAAGAAAAAATGATGAAAATGATTTGTCATGGTCTCCGTTGTTCATAATACAGTGGACTCTAAAGGAGCTCCACACAGAGAACTTAAGCAACAAATGGTAGGGTTTTTTTCTTACAAGAAACAAAGCCTTTTATCATGTTCCACCATTGGTCCATAAAGTTTCAGCAGCACTAAGAAACTGTTGTCGATTATATGGCAATGTAATTGGGAAAAAAAGAAAAAGGAAAGAAGATCTATACGATATGCTTTTATGGTAGAAGGATAGAGCCAAAACAGAGAACATTTTTGAAAGGGAGAGATTAAAAATGCAAAAAATAATAAAAGAATAGAGAAATGTATTTTGCGACATTTAGCAAGCTACCTGGCAAGCTCAGCCACTTGGCAAGTTTGAATTAAACTGCAGAAACTGTAAAGGCAAGAATATGATATTATCTTTTCAGGTTAGACTCCTTTCTCAATACCATTACAAGGCAGTATAGCTATTCTACAAATAACTACAGAACCTCCTTCTTCAGTGCAATCAACTGAATATCTCAGAAAAATTACAGTTACTTTAAAAAGATTTTTTAAATAATGAGTGTAATTTGCTTCTGTAATGAAATTTGTAGCAATATAAAAATCCATCAATGTTATAACTTTCAGATTAACAAAATTTACTGCATAAAATATTTAACTTAATTTAGTGTAGGGGGAAAACCTGACAATTCTCACAGAATCTCCCTGGGGCCTAGTCAACATTACAGGCAGACAAATTTCTCTGTGACATCACAGAAAATTTAGGATGAGTAATGAGGAAATAAAAGAGATTATAGTGAAAGTTATTCTATTCTATATGTATTGGATCTGAAAATAAGACAGCACCTCTTAATCTTGTATTGCCGTAGATCATGTTGTATGCATTGCCAATAACATTTTTTTGTGTGAGTTTGTGTCTGAGGACTCCTACAGGCACACATAGGATTTACAAATATTCCTATGACTTCCTCAGTCTACTATTTACATTATAATTTTTGAAAACTGTAGGAATTTTAGGAATTTTTGGAAGGATTGTATTTGTCCGGGTTTGAAATTAATTGAGCCACTGCAGGAAGGAGGGGTGAGAAACGACTGAGAAAAAAGAAAAAAAAAAAAAAAGAAAATTTTAAAAACATTATCTTTGAATAGCAAAATACAGGACTATAAAGCAAATACTTACGTAAACACTGAGGCACTTCACCACTCCATGTTCCATTCCCAACACAAGTCAAAACAGCAGGAAAAGAGAGTTCATATCCTGGAGAGCAGACGTAGCTAATGCTAAATCCCCAGTCCAAGTTTGTTCCTTCCAACCTTCCATTAGAGATCTGCGGAGGAGTTGGGCAGGTAACAGCTGCAATAATATTCAAAATAATTAGGCCCAGCTGCTGTAAATATCCCTGGTGTACACAATTACTAGAAGAACCATATGGGCTAATTTCACCTTTTTTTAGAGGACAATACAGTCAGGACATGCTATCTTCCTCACTGTATTCTTGCCACATTTCCTGAAGTTAGTACTTCTTGTTTCCTCCACTTAGGAGACAGTGGATGATTGATGGAGTGTCTTAAACAAACCAAGATGCTGCATCAAATCAAATAGGAAGTCTATCTAAAAATCAGTATGGAAATTACGACCATGTACAACATTTAAGATACGCCTGGTAGTAAAGTACAAAATTATTTTGTTTGCCTGTTGGAGTACAATTGGAGTAAAATACGGAGTATCTTTTATTAGTGTGGTAATAATCAAATATTATCTTCTTGTTAAATATCTTAGGCATTTGCTAGGCATTTGCTTAGGCATTTGCTTAGGCATTAATGCTCAGGGATGAAACTCCAGGACAACTTTTCCAAGATAATGCTTGAAAGCTTGTTTCTAATAACCAGAGTTTAGTTAGTAATTGCTTTGTGAGTAGCATCTCACCAAAAACCATCTAGCTTCTAGCTAGAGCAAGAAAACATAAGAATTTGCAACCCCTTGAAACTGATAGTGTTGCTACCTCTAAGAAGGCTAACAAGAAGTATTTCAGTATAGTTTCTAATTTCCAGGCCTCACGGGAAAGAAAGATACATCTTTTACTCCGTTGTAGGGAAGAGGACTGAAAAACAGCAGGAGGACAGTAGAAATAAAGAGATGTAACTGTTGTGATGAAGATAAAAGTGATATTCACTGGATAATGGTGTAATAAAAGACAATTGTTAATTAAAAGCTGAAAGGAAAGAGGTATTAATGAAATTAAATTAAAGAGACTCTGAATCAAAAAGAGAAAGGACAAAATTTAGACCAAGTTTCTAGAATGAATCAGGTAGAAAACCACGGTAACACGGAGAAAGTTTGGAGAAACTGTTCTGCCAAAAGAGAAAGAAAGGAAATAAAACTAATTTGATTTAATTTAGTGGAATAAATGAGATGTGGTGATTAAAAATGGATGGAGGAAGTTAAATACTGCACCCATAACCTTTAAACTTATGTTTAGACAGCTATCATCTTGCGAGCTCAAAGAAGTTAGAGGCACTAGTTTAGGAGTATTGTGTATTTGAATGTGATCTGCAGACAGTTCACTATGTACAATTTCTCCATTCTTATACTCTTCAGTGAGAGAATCTCAACCATATGAACCATAAAGGTACTCTTCAACACCATTTATAGCTGTTTGAGAATGCTGGATGTATGTAGTACCGTTACCAAATAACCCTTTACCAACCAGTAAAATGAATCTACACTTTGAGGCCTTGATTTTGTCCCAGAAAAGGACATGATAGCTTTTTCCTCACTTTTATGATGTTTTAATAAATGTACATCAAAATAAGTACTCCAAGAAGCAGAACTCTGTCCTCATTCTACAAGAGCTTCATCAATAGTCCTTGTATAGGAGTCTTTTATAGTTTTAACTTCTGTGGTGATTAATAAAGGAGGGAATACCAGTGATTAATTGAGAAAAGGGAGAGAAGAAGCAGCATGAAAACAGGTGCAACACCAGAATTTTGGGGTGAGAAAAGCAAAACAAAAAAGCACCCAGCAATAAGCCAGAATGCCTCCCTGTTTTGGTCAGAGAGTTAGGCATAAATATGTACAGCAATGTTTCTCAGTTTAAGAACTACAAGTATATTACAAATGCAAGTCTGCAAAAAAGACAATGCTTGAATATTTGAATGTTCAGTTGTAGATGAACATGCGTCCTTTTCCAACTAGGCATAGCAGAAAGTTATTTATATCTTCTCTTTCAATGGCACAGAGACAATTACACATCCATTTTCTGCCCAGTTCATTTTCCAATTATTTTAACTAAATGGTACCAAAGGACTCTGGCACTTCATTCTGACAGTAAGAACTAATTGTTATACATTTCAAACACATTACTGTATATGATATATTACTTTTAATTACCCTATTAACTTATCTAGTGTACTCATACAAACAAGTAGAATGAAATTCCAAGAACACTAGAAATTCTTTTTATGGTTATTATTTAGTACTTATAGAAGCCTTAAGTATGTGTGATGCAAAATCATAAAGACTCAAAAAATCAAAGTTAAAACTGACAGTATTACTCTTTCTTTGTATGGTTCTGTTTGAATCCAATCACAGTTAGGTCTCCTGCTCCCACTTAGGTGCCCTGTAGACCTTAAGAATTTGAGGATGGGAGACTATATCATAAATACTTTTTCAGTCTTATGATCTTCTAGCTGTTCACTTACAGCCACTCTTAGAGGCAGACAGACTCTTGGTCAATAGTACCACTATAGCTGTTCTTCTATTCTTAAAATAAATATTAATTGAAACAGGCTGGCTAAGAGCACAGTGCAAATAAAAAAAGAAGAAATGTGTAATGTTAAGAGGATCTCAAAGTTTGATGTCCGCCAGAATGTGTCAGGAAAATAACTTTAAAAATTGATATTATCAAAGGTGAATTAACATTACACTGTACTTGGTAAGATACTGGGGGGATTGCACTCAGCAGGAAAAAAGTAATTGCAAATGGGGTAAAGATTTGAAATTAATTTATTCTAATGAATTAATTCAGGGGAGGAAAATGAGAATTGCTGAACAGGTATGTTACTATGCTTCCTGAAAATGAAACAGAAGGAAGATGGATAAGAACAAAATAGACATAAACGTAACTAAGTTTTGAAAGAATAGAGATCAGACATGCTTAGTGTGAACACAGAAAGAAAACACAACAGTGGTAATGCTGCTTCTCTACAGCTGCAGTATCAGGAAGAGTGAGAAAAATTACTCTAGAGAGAAGTTGGTTTAGGGTTTAGCAAGTGGGTTTCTCAGCTAAAATATTTTTTGAGACAGACAAGTTCGTCTTTCAGTAATATTCAGAATTTTTGCTGTTTAAATTTCAACAGGGTACATTAAACAAAACAAAAAAGCAAACAACAAAGAGAAAAAGCAGGTATGCAATTAGAAGAGAGAAAAAAATATCTTGAAATTAATCCTTTCAGTTTTCACAATAGAGAAAGTAACACGAAGGAGAAAAATCTTTATTGTGAAATTTGCTAGAAGGGTTTAGTCTTTTTGTAGCATGGTGATGCTTAAAGGTGCCCATCTAATAAAGGAGGGATCAATGGAAAATCTTAGTATTATAGACAGGGTAGCTCAGAACAATTTGCCTTTGATAAAGTTCAATTTGTATATACGCAGACCTTTCCCAAAGGTGTCTTTCACATGCTTGAGTGTTATTTTTGTAATGCAGGAACATATAAAAAGTTATTCTTATATGACATATTAACTTTATAAACCATCATTTCATATTGGATAATTAAGTTTAGCAGCAAAAAAATAAAGTGTTTTAGAGTAAGTTTTGATTTCTCTGGAAATACCCAATAAATTAAGAATTTATAATCAACAGTATATGTAAATGTAATAGAAGAAATAGCTGACAAGCAAAATAGGTGTTGTACCTTTGCATGTTGGGATTATTCCACTCCATGTGCCATTGCTAGTACAAGTGCGAATTAAGGAACTATTTGCTTCCATTGTGTAACCAGGTTGGCACATATAAGTAACATTTTGTCCAACAACATAATCATCACCATATCTCATGCCGTTGGCTGGGACTCCTGGATCTCCACAACTGATAACTGCAAGAAAATAGTTGAGGAACACATTTTAAAATCTAAATTTTTATGATTTATCTATGAATGAGGGGGAAAGCATAGGACAAAACTAGGTATTTACTGGAGAAAAGAAGAAGAAAAAAGCATCACAAATCCTATCTCCAACAAGAGAAGATAAGGATATATGTAATTTTAATTAGCTGCCAAACACATATAGAGCTGTGTAACAGTTATATTTGGAGAACACAAACACTTTTGTTTCACAGTAGAACTAAAGGACTGTACAGTTTTTTCAACAAAATTTCAAGATTACAAAATGAAAAAAAAAAAAAAAAGGCAAGAAATTATCCATATGACACTGCCACCCTTTGATACCCTAAAATTTTCCTATCAGGTCAGTTTCATTATTAAAAAAGCAGATACCTATTATTTAGTTTACTTTTCCATGGATACATTCTGAAAGAAAACACAATCTGGAAAAATTGAGATACATGTCTGCAAAAGCTTCATAAATGCTCACATGGTTGTTATGTACATAAACAGATGAGAATATTCAGGCAACCCCCAAACATGGACTGTGGCTTACGTAAGAACTAGATCTATGGTACTTTAATGAGTAGGAGTGGTTGTAAAACCTCTTGTGACTTCTAGTGTCAGGAGGTAATCTCCTAATGAAGCAAAATATTCCTAAGGAGTTAATAAAGAGTTTTATATCATTGTAATCTGAAAATAGTGTTAAAACAGGTAAGGTTCTTACAGATCTGGTCAATTGGATCAATCAACTTCTGTTTTCGGAGTAAGAAATCTTGAGAATACTAGTGGCAACGATAAAAAGTGGTTGTTTTCAGGGAAAAATGAAAAAAAAGGGTGGGGGGAGAAAAAAATCTAGTTCATACAAAATGTAGTAGTCCATGTGTTTTGCGGTTTATTTTTTTATTTTATAGTAAACTTGACAATACCCTTACAGCTTTGCTATTACTCCTGCAAAACTGTGGGAGGCAGTTTCCTGGGCAGAAAGCATATCCTGTCCACTTTTAAGTCAATGCCAAAGCATGATGTATGTGAGTGGTACCCTCTCTGTATCTTGCTCTCCAAAATCACAAAAATCCATGACTACATATTTGTGTTGTATTCTGGCCAGGTTTTTCCTCTAATCTTTGTTCCATTTCATTTGGATTACCTCCACTTAGGTCACTATGGTAGGCAAAAAGCAGCTTAAATTGTTGTTGTGATCCTGACCAGAAGACCATTGCACACTGATGAGTCAATGAACCACAACGTGTAAGCTGGGGAACCCCAGGCATGTGCTGCCCCACACTGCTGAACATCCAGTGTGGCCTTCAGACCTGAGCCACATAGATCTCTTGTCCAGGGCACAACCTCAGACAGCTCATGGCAACAGAGTTGCTGCACTCTGTTGTGGAGCCCACACTCCACAATTACACCTTGCTGACTGAATGTCCTTGGTTTTTATTTAGCAGTGCAATAAGAAGCTGTGACGGTTTGGACCTGGCTCCCTGCCAAATGCCCGAAAGTTACGACAGCAGCCCCCTTCCCCCCTCCTTTCTTCCCTTAGGTTAAAGGAAAAGAAACTATAAAAATTAAAGAACCTAAAGTCAAGCTGCTTATGTAAAAATATATCTATATTTATGTAAATTACAGTTATGTACAGTTAAGATGCTATATACACAGTAAAAGGGGATCCACCCCCCGAAGGGTGAAGCAGGTTTAGACAGAGTTTTAAGGGATAGGGAAAGGGAAAAAAGGGGACGAAAGGGAACAAAAGGGAACAAAAGGGACACCGAACAGGTATACTAGATCAAACTCAAGAACTATACTGATAACTAACAAAACAGTTCTCACCACGTCCCTTAGAACAGTAGGATTGGCAAGCACGGCCAGCACTCTCCAAACCTCCACGTGGCAGGACAGTGAACTCTGCATGTTTCAGCCTTAGATAAGTGGAACCCACTTAGATAAGTGGGACCCACTGTTCCCAAACCTCGCCGGAAGAGAAGAGAGCGAGGTCTCTAATCTCCGACTTATGTATACTCTGGTTTACGTAAAAATTGTATGGAATACTGGGTACTTGGCTACTTCCTTGGTTACAAACTGGTCACCAGGAAGGCCTAGACTAAAACCATCACAGAAGCTCTTATGAGAACATTGTTTCTGTTTGACTGTACAAATGATATTGTTGTCTCTTCCTAAGAAAATCCTATAATAACTTGCAGAGTTGAAAGGGGAGAATCTTTGCTATAGGTCTGCATGACATGTTGCACATGGGGCAGTCTTGTTCAACCGTACACTGCCCAGGGCTCCCAGCATCTAAAGGGTGTAAGATGATCTGCGCTGTTCTCTTCTTGTAGCGTTAGCTCTAAACCCCAGCATTTTCAATGATATGCAAGAAGCAGCTGTAATAAGTATGAACTGGTTGTAAATTTTGATAACACCTGAACTAAACAAAATTGACATATCCTGAATTTCCTTCCCTGTGTTTTATTAGGATACTTCCTCTATTAAGATATTCTTCTAGGTTTTAAGAAAAAAATCTCATGTTTCTACCTGAGCAGTGTGTTTTGAGAAGACTTTTCTGGGATTTATTTCAGTAAAATGCTATTCTAAAATAAAAGAAAAAATATAGATGCAGTTGACATCACAAAACATCTTTATCCTCAGTACAATTAATCTGATTCTCATTATAATTAGGAAAATAATAAATAAACAAAAACAGGTTTGATGACTGCAAAAATAGCTGTTCACATGCTTACCAATAAAGACTGATTTAAAAATAGCACAAGAAGTTTTATCATCTAAATTTTTGCCTCTATTTGGGTTGCTATAAGTATGTTCAAAATTTAAACAAGAGTTTGCTATACTTCTGATGAGGATAGTTTCCTCAAAATGATAGGCAGTCTCATGCGTCATATAAATGTAAAATTTTCATAATTGTTACTAAAAGATGAACTAGGACATGTAATAAAGCAGGAACAGATGGGCTTGAAAATAAAGTGTTGCAAAATGCTTATTATGAATGTGAGAGATGCTGAAATAGCTTCTGTTAGTTGAGTAGCCAAAGCAAGTTTAAGGTTGATGAAGAGGTCAAATAGAAGATGATATGTGAAAGCAGGACAACAGCTTTGACCTTGGAGTCACTACAAAATAATTCTCAAGTGTTCATGGTAAGGTTTATATTTTCTGCCCTCTGGGAGACCAGAATATTGTATTGTTAAGTTTTCAAGATGAAGTAAAGCAATTAAAATAAAAATATCTGATTATGACATATCACAAAACATAAACAAGATTAAAACTATATATACTAGGAAAGAATTCAAGTAGGTAGACCATGTAACCATACAATTGCTTAAACTGTAGAAACAGTCTATATATTTTACTATATTGTGTCCGCCTTTAAAAAACATATTCTTCACACTTGCATAGTATTATATTTTTTAAAGTATTTCCTATACAGAATTATGCAGGAAATAGCATAAGGAAAAGCTGAAAACTTAATTTATTGGCATGCAACTTCTATATTCTACTTTATTGGCTTTCAGAGGAGAGGAAAAACAGAGACTATTCATTAGAAATGTGTCTTACTTGTGCAGTTTGGCAAGGATCCAGACCATGTTCCATTGGCAGTGCATTGTCTTACAGATGATCCAGAAAGTATGTATCCTTCCACACATGAATATATTACTGAATTAGAGAATGTAGTTCCATCAATACGAAGTACTTTTCCATTAGCAGTTGTTCCTGGATTACCACACTGAACAGCTATAAAGGAAAATGTTCATTATTTTTCAAAATGCAGTAAAGGTGATTTTTGAAATAAGAATGTCCAGGAATAATCCTGCTGCCAGCAGTGTTATGGTGGAAATCCACACTGTTGCCTTGAAAAATGTACATTTTACCACCTACTGATAAGGCACGTTGTACAGTAAATAGTTATGTGCATGAATTACTAGTTTTTACCCCTTTGTATGCAGGGAAACATAACCTAGAAGTGTAGCTTTATTATCTGCATTAGTGTAAAGCTAATTCTGCTGCAAAAAAACCCCTCCCAATTATAAGAAAACATCTGATCTGCAATTATCATTGTAGATTTAATTTTTATCTACAGTATGTGTGCATTTCTAGCATCACCAAAATATTTTTTTTAATTCAAAGAGCAGGATGGTGTCAAATATTATTTCATAGGCAGGTGGAACCCTGATGTTCCCCAGTTCTTCAATGCTCGACTTGGGAATTTGAATGTGCCTTTCTTATATGATTACATAGATATACATCTAATCTATATGATCTAAACTAGAACAATATACTTTTGCATGCATCACCAATATCTATATATATATGTGAACTATATTTATTACTTCAAGAAAAAAAAAAGTATTTTAAAAATGGAAAAGAGCTAGTTAATCTAGCTAGTGATAGATGAGATCAAAGAAAAATAGCAGTTGGTTCAGTTGGACTAAGCATATCCCTTCAAACACCAACATAAATATATATACATAATATTTGTATTTATTTACTTGTTTATCTATGTAGTGTCAGGACAGCAATTGTTCAGCAGAAAGGATATTACAAAACCAGTTTGTGATATATGTTTTGAAAATGACATGACACTTTCATAGAGGTAACAAAGTCAACAGTGATAAAGTGGAAAATAAGAGTACAGGCTCTCAAATTATTTTTTGCTTTTCAGGAAGCTTTTATTTGCAAAATAATCTGTTGGGAATTATCTCCTATTTTGAAGCAAGATAATTTAGTTAATAAATTATTCTTCATAAATATCCTGTTGAAGCTTTCTTTTATGCTAATTCTTCTTCCATTAAATTTTCAAATTATTTTTTACAAATAAATTTGTTTCTGCATTTTGTTTTCTATTGAAAAATAATAATGTCAACAGTATTAGTAATTGAAATTTTAAACCAATTATTTATACATAGGTGTAGCTAATGAAATTCTGACACTTATATTTTACTTAAGCTAAGCTCTTTTATCTAAAATTCAGGTGTATAATACTTGTGATTAAAGGTCAGGCTTTGGGGAGATTCTTAAGTGAAAAAATACTTCAGCAAAAAATTAAGTTCTAGAGTCTTATCTAACACAAAGCTGGCAATGTAAAATTGGTTTTCTGATTAACATTAATAAAAATACAGTTTAAAAATAGAATGGATTTTCTTTGATTTACCTTTGCACTCAGGTTGTCTTCCTGTCCAACTTCCATTTGCCAGACACGTCCTTTCTTCTGAGCCATGGAGGATATACCCAATATCACAGCTGAAACGTATTGTGCTTTTAATTTTAAAATTGTTTTCTTCTCTAGACCCGTGACCTGGGATACCTGGATCACCACAAGAACCAGCTGTATCACCTAGATTTTAGAGTACAAAGATTGAATAATACGAAATGTTGTTATGATTTAACATAACATTATTTTATGGATTTAAAATGGGTGCTTCTATGTATTTAGAAATAAAATTATGTTTATATTTAGAAAAAACCTCCATATAGATAGCAGTGGGAGTGAGTCCCTGTAATTACAAAATTACTTAATTCTCAACTAATTTCTTTATTTTATGTAAGTACAGAAAAAAAATAGTTATCTCAAATTCCTCTAATACTATGCTAAACTTTTGGTAACATAATCAAACAAGAATAAGGAAACAAAAAAATAACCACAAAACTTTGTTAATTTTTTTTTTATTTATAATGGGGAATTCTGAGGAAAAACAAGGTCTTGATTGTAAAGACAAATTTCTTGTTTGCATATAACTAGTGTTCAAAAAATACTTTTTATACTTTTTTAATACAGTTTTATGATGGAATCATTAGAGATGCAACAGTTTTACAACTGAATGAAAGTTCTAGTCAACAATATGCACACTAGATCTGAAGAATTTCTCTGATTTATAGAAATGGTGAAAGATGCCTTTCAAAACTGCCTTAGATAGTATCCCTTAGATACAAAACTTTAAGAAAAGTCCAAGATAGAGGGTTGGTTTCAACTATCTGTTGTATATAGGTCTTAGCATAATCAACATGGTAATGAAGATGAAGGAGAAGGAGGAGTAGGAGAAGAAGGAGAAGGAAAAGGAGGAGAAGGAGAAGGAGGAGAAGAAGACAAGAATATCAATAAGATTATATATCTAAATCTTTATTTATGGTGAAAATTTTTAGGAAGCTCTAGGTAACACACTATTTGAACAGCAGATCAATTGTTTGAATCCTTTAATATGTTCTTAGGATCTTCTGCTTTTTAAAGATCTTTAAGGCAGTTTTCTATGTCATAAGAGATGGAGGCATATTATATTACTGAGTTTCAATACTAAAGAGTTGAATTCTAGAATTCTCGGAGTTGCACTGTTCAGTTTTTGCCCATAGATTACAGTTTTCTATAACAACTTGCAAATAAAACAAATGTCTTCTATACAAAAAATAAGTAAAACATAATAGTATTTTTGTGAGAATGTCAGCATTATTTTGTAATTAGTTACAGTAGTATAAATAAAAGTGAAATATTTCAAGAATCATCTGGAAAGAATTACTCAAATTATGTAAAGGCTAAGGTATGTAGAATAGCCATACTTTTCTGTGTTTATTTAAGTTTAAATAGCAATAATAAGAAAAAATCTTACATAGAAATAGTAAATAAAGTTTCCTACTCCAAGTATGCAGAAGACCAAGACTCACTATCTAGGGGTTCTGTGAGCAGTTAGGAGCCTGGAGTAGCACATGAAGGGAAAAACAGAGCTACTGTTGTCTTGGTTGGCACTGTATGTGTGTAACCAATGCTGTTGAGACTGAAGGGTTGGACACATCTCTTTACTGACAAAAGTATGTACAGAACTGAACAGTAAAAAGAAGAAGAGTAGAACTAGATTACTTGCCTATGATAAGTGTGGTATATGACAAATACTTGTTTTAGTCCAATAAATCCAAGGAGTACATGGTACTACGTATTTTAATGCTTTCAGAAATAGCAGATTAGCTCAGGTGAGTGTAAGAACTGTCTAGTTCAAAATCACAGACTCAAAAGTTCAGGCTGTTCTCTGTTTATGCATTTTGTTATGTGGCACAGATCAGTGAAGCAGTCTGCCAGACCCAATTAAAAAGACATTATAGATAGTCTCAAATTATAGTAAGAAAAAAAATTTTCATAAACTTTCAAAATACTTTGTCCAACCAAACACCCATTTTGTTTAAAAATAAACTGCTGCATCTTTTTAAAATATTAAGATTTTTTGTTGTTGTTATTTTGGGAATCCAAATCTTACATTTGCCATTATTATTTACTTGGACTATAACAAAATTTGAACAAGGCCTATTCATTATTCTATACTTGCAAAGTCTTCACAATAACAGTTCAATTTGTGACAAGTTACTTGGCAGTATGCCTAAAATAATTTTATGATTAAAAAATTAAAATAGGCTATTTGGTAAGCCAAGTAGAAATCACATATTCCTCTTCCAAATGAAATCATGTGTTCTTTCCTAATGCCTAATTATTACTGTGAATTATTTCACTTTTAATCCTAGGAAGGTTAACCACCAGCTCTTTTGATTGAAGGTTACAGAAATAATTTTTCTAAATGACTAATCATATCAGGAAGTGACAGTGATATAATCAATGATATCATAGGAGAACATATTTTTATTACCTCATGCAGACTCAACTAAGTGATTTTTACAGTAATTTATGAGCCATCCTTCACTCACATGTGTAACAAATTTTTAGCTGGCATTTAATCTTAATGAAATGGAGGATATTTAGACTACTTAAGTACGTATAAAATCCTTGCTGCACTTATGAGGAATTCTACGTTGCAGAAAATTTGTGACTCCACCTGATGTGCACATGATGATTGAAAACTGTGTCTGAATGACAATATATATCAACGGGACATGACAATTCCTTCTAGCTCAATGTCATGTGGCAAAACAGAAACTGTCATAGGTTTGATGTGAAATAATTTGACTACCTTATTTTCACTGACCTAGTAGTTTTTATTTGAATTATTTTTCATATACAAAAAGGTCAAGCATGCTGTACCTTTTCTCAGTTGAACATTCTATATTGTTATCAATACTATAAAATATGCAAATGTTCAAGGCTTTAATATGCATTAGCAAATGATTTTACATATTTTAGATGTATAATATGGAAGTTCTGTATGGTAAACCGCAAATTATTTTATAGTGAGAAAACATTTCAGATATACAATTTGAAAACAAAATCTCAAAATTGTACTGTGCCAGAATTATAGTTTGGTACCCTCCAGCTAAGGAAAATAAAAGAATAAGAGTTTGTATTCTGTACATTTTTATTCATTATGATTAACATTTAAATCTATGTCAAGGAAATGTTTCTTCATGTATTGAGAAAAATTAAATAGATTTTATTAGAATTTCCTATCTGTGGGTAAAAAAGCCATCATTAGAAAAAAAAAATAATACACCTCACTTAGAAATGCTTAACCCAAGATATTTCAACACTTTATTTAACTTAATAGGAGAATTACTATAAGAATAGTCCTATTTTAAGTAAGGCTCCATTGATATTTTCATGCACATTTTCAGGCTTCCTATTTGTATTCCTTGATATTTTCGTCTACTTCTTTATTATTTTTGTAATTCACAATTTAGATTTGTAATTTTTTTTTTCGTATGAAGATCATGGAAAATTACAATAAGTAGCCTTAGATTTTATCTAAAGAGTTTTTCTCCAAAACAAATATTGATGCATGTAAACTGTAAACCCACTTTTAATTAACATAGTTCAAATTTGCAAATTACATTAATATATCAATATTTATTAAATGAGATCATTTTACATTAAGGTGTGATTTCTAGTGCATAGCTCTAAACATCAAAGCTTATAAGAACTTGATCTTTGTTCTAATTGTGTCAAATTTCCTTCTGCTTTATTTATAGAAAGTTCAGGCATTAAATTATGTGTTCCATTTTTCTAGGTTCTGTCACATTTTAGCATCCTAAGAGTTTGCAGAGGAAGGTTCAGATACTGAAAAATTATTTCAACACTTTAGAATTTAATGCAAGATTTTAACCAAGAAGTTTTATTTTAATATTTCATATTAATTTTCAACTATTTCTACCATGGGCTGTAAAATTGCATGCTCTGAAACTGTAGCTGACTTATTCAGTTTATAACCGAACACACTGAAGAGATGAAGAAAGGGGAAAAAAAGATAGAATTGGAATATGTGAGACTCCCACCTGGACTCCTGTATCCATTTCTGAAGTTCCCTATACAACAGGAACAAGGACCTGTTAGAGCAGGTCCAGAGGAAGGTCACAAATATAATCAGAGGGATGGAACACCTCTGTTATGCAAAAAGGCTGAAAGAATTTGGGCTATTCAACCTGAAAAAGGGAAGGAAGGCATCTAGAAGACATTATTGTAGCCTTTCAATGTCTAAAATATATAAGAAAGATAAAGAGTGTTTTTTATCAAGGTCTCTAGTGACAGAGCAAGAGAAGACTGAATTAAGAGAGGTTAAGTTTAGATTGGGCATAAAGAAGATTTTTTTTTTGTGATGAGGTCTCTGAGACACTGGAACAGGTTGCCTGGAGAGCTTTAGGATGTCCTATCCCTGCAAGTATTCAAGGTCAGGTTGAACGGGGCTTTGAGCAATCTGATCTAGGTGAATATGGCCCTTGTCATCGCAGTGAGGGTGGACTAGATGATCTTTGGTAATCCCTTCCAATAAAAACTATTAGATGAAGTCAGTGGAAAATGTCCCTACTATGCTGGACTAGATGATTTGTAAAGGTCTCTTCTGACCTAAACCATTCTATGATTCTATTATTTATTAATACTGCAAAGAACCTTGGCTTTTTAGTGTGAAACTAGTATATCAGTGGTCAGATTTGCCTTCTATTTATTTTTCACCTCTAGTTTTGGCATAGCTGTAATCAAGAAAAATCATGTCACTTGTTTTCTCATTTTTTTCCTCCATTGAACTTATCTAAGTGCTCTGGATTATGCAACTTAAAGAAACCCTACTGATTTCTTTGATTTCTAATGAAACATGAGCATGACAAGAAAGAACCTCCCCCACTATTTACTGAGAATTAAAACTAATAACAAGGTTAACATTTATCACAATATTTGTTTATATATTTTACAAAAATAAATGGGATTTAGCCAAATCCCAAATTAGTGTGTGACTTGGATTTACGTTTTTCACTTGATCACTGCTGTTAAAGTGAATCAAATTGAAGCCGTGAAACACAATATTCCTAAGCAATAATTCCTAAGAAAACATATCTTGACTTTAGTTAGGGTTAATCTATTACAAGGATTTAGGCGTTTCCTAAAAAAACAAGCATCCTATCTTGAAATTATGTGGAGATCATTTGCCCTTATTATACAAAGGAATGTACTACACAGTCAAGTTACACCTGAGGTGTCACCAAATCAGTAGACATTTTTCAAGTACCCATTTCTTTTCACAGTCTATTGAATGTAAAATTTCTCATTAAATTTCATATTAAATGTCACCAAGAAAGCCTACTTCTTCCAGATTATTTTCTTGCAGATACTTATATTGGATTTTACTTTCTCTACTTATACTGAGATGATACTTCAGTTCTATACGTGATTTTCTAGATTTTTAAATGACCTTCTGAAAAAAATCAAAATAAATTTTAAACAAGTTCAGGATATACCCATTAATTCATAAATATTACCTGAGCAATGAGGGAGAGATCCACTCCAGTGTCCATTTAACTGACATGTCCGAGATGACTGCCCTAACAATGATCGTCTGCCTGTGCAGCTATAGTGGACAGTAGATCCAAAAGTGTATTTATCACCAGACAGGACCGCATTAGGAGGAACTCCAGGATGTCCACAGTCAATCACTACAATGCATAATTATTGGAGATAAAAAAAGGTTATTATCACTGATCAAAGAGTTTGTAATTTTCATTTTCGGAACTGCATACAGAAACTTTGTGAAGGGCTTGACATTTTAGGGTGTGTGGGAAAGGGGAAACATCATAGGATTAGAATGTAAAATATACTTCAGATCAAAAACTGTGAAACAAAAGTTTGGTAATGTCAAAAAAAAGCTATTTTAGATACAGATATCAATGTCCAAAACTCCTCATTCACTAAGTTGATCTTTATGGCATGTACACACACAAACATAGATTCATGCTAGTACTCCAGAGAAAAATTATGTATAGACATTATCTGCCCAAGTCACTGCTGTGGTAGAGAATGTGCAGAAATTCACTTCTCTTAATAACTGAGAGCAAAGAGTTAATATAAAAGCAAACTAAATATGTCAAGTTTAGGAAATGCACAGTTAAAAGTCATAAAGCAAATTCACTATGTTTACAGAAGGAATCTAGGCCTGAATCTTTGATTTCTTGTTACCTTACACCTGTCCATGTTATGTGGCTTATCTTGGCCAAAGATATTTGTGTTTATGTACGTGAAACCCACGAGTTAGAGCTGTAAATATCGAGGTAGTAGAACAGGCCCTTAAATCATACAGCTGTAGTTTTTATCAAAACTTCATGGTATTCAATACTATTTTCAGCAAGATTTTATTTTCTTTTATTTAAAGAAAAAAAAAATAAATCCAGAACAGAAGCCTGATCAGGGTTGAGGATATATTCAATTCCATAGCATTTCAGACATAGGCAAGAGTATAGTGATTTTACAAAACAGCATATAACCAAAATCATGTGAGATTTGTCTTTCTTGCAAAGAATGAAGACTTCAAACAATGTTAATACATAGATATGTTGATCATGCAGGATTCAACAAAATGAGACTTTTTCTTCTTGTGAAAAACATTAACAGTTTTTCAAATATTTTATTATCTATATTGTTCTTGATTGATTCTGTTGCCCTATTCAGATGTCATATAAGAAAAGTTAATGTCATACTGGTACCTTACAGCTTCCAGCTGTGGGCTTCTCTATGCATACTTCCCTTTTTTTGTTTACGTTTATACCTAAAAGTCTTGGATCCCTAATAACTGATTTTAAAAAGTATAGTAGCCTTAGCAAAGGAATATAGAGCTTTCGGAAAACTCCATAAAAGACTTTGGTGTGATAATCACCTGAAGAAATGTACAAAAATTAGTTTTTACAGAGCCATTGTTTTGTCTACTCTTTTATTGAATTGTGAGTTATTTACCGCCACCACTTGCGACTCTTAGAACGCTTCCATCAGAGCTGCCTCTGTATAATTCTAAACATCCACTGGATGGATTATGTGACCAACACGTCTGTCCTTGAACAGGCAGCAGTCTCGAGCATTGAGGCCATGCTGCTGAGATCACAGTTGTGTTGGGCAGGGCACATCTCCAGGATGCAGGACTACTGCCTCCGTAAGATCGTGCTCTATGGAGAACTTGCCACTGGCTGCTGCAAGAAAGGAGCCCCAAAGAGGAGATACAAGGACTGCCTGAAACAATCCCTCAGCCTTGGCCATATTGATCGTCACCATTGGTCTACCCTGGCCTCCAATCGGGAGGCCTGGAGACACACCATCTATAACGCTGCTGCTGCTTTTGAGAACACACGCAGGATCACTCGCGAGGAGAAAAGACAACGCAGAAAGAATCGCGTCTTGTCGATATCGCCTGGGGAGTCTTTCTGCTGTGCCTTCTGCAAATGGACTTGTCTATCTCGCACTGGCCTTTTTAGCCATCAGCACGCTTGCAGCAAGCGTGGGTAGAGCCATTCTCAAATCTTCATTCGCAAAGCCTAGCGAGTGAAATCCTTAATGCTACCCTTAAATTGCTCATGCGTTCTACAAACTTGAATTTGATATCCGTATTTCCAGGCTAGGATTTAATATGAAGAGTTGATGGTATTTCTTTTTCTTTTCTGCTAATGCTAACTTATCCTCCATTTTATTTCCAAAAAGTTCTTCCTTTCTATTTTACCGCCCTCACTGAAAAAAATAAATTCTTCCTTATATATGATCTAAATTGACCCTTTCTAGTTTAAAACTGTTACTCTTTGTGTTATCGATACGTGCCCTTGTAAAAAGTCTCTCTCCAGCAATAATTTGCAAATTACTCCAGAGGCTGAAAATTTACAAAAAAATTGAGTAGCTGCAACAGAATAAGTTTTGGTAAGCTTGTGATTACAAAACATCATGGGCAGCGCCTAGGTAGAATTTATCGACCTCTTTGAATAAACAAGACAAATAAAGCTGAAGATGCCCTTTTAAAAGTACAGATAGCACTCTTACTCCTAAAGCTCGGTTTAAAATAAGAGTAAAAGCTGTATCATTAAATTACTTGTAACAATTCAGAAAAAAAATGATTGAGACATAAAAATACAAATGTAAAAAGAAGAAATCTTTGCAACTTTACCTTAAAATTTCACAAAATAACATTTCTCTTTCTGAAATGGTAATGTTACCTTTAAATTGAATGTGAAACCAATAGACACTTCTTTTTCAGTTTAACTCTGACTTGCCATCAAACTATTTATCCCATCAAAGATAGGAAAAGTTCCGTAACTGAAAGTTTTAGCAGTAATAAGAAAACAGTTTCATACATTTTATTTTTAGAGAGAGTAGAACTAGAGAAGCCTCCTGAGAACAAATATCTACAATATTGCAAATATCAGTCCATAATTCTCAAATAAGAAACCCTTAACCTGTTTTCCCTTTAATCTCTTGAAAATAAAGCTTTCAGTCTTCCTCAGAGAAAAACTTTGATCCTAAACCAAACCCTTTTCATAGACTAATAGAGAACCAGGTAAATCAGCTGTCCCAGTCAATTAAAAACATAAGAAACATCTCTGGCTATATCCATGTCACAGTTAGAAAGTTGTTCAAGGCAAGCCAGAATAGAAAGAACCTATTTGTGTTGATCCACTTGCCTTAGTGGATAGGTTGCATATGAATATGATGTTCAGGTATATCTGCTATTGTGGAAAACTGAGAGCATCATCCAGAGGACACTTTAGGAGTTCTACAGTGCTATTACTCCTTGCTTGGTATCTTCATAGATAGTCTGATGTTACTATTGTCCCAAGAGAAACCCAGAAATTACTGTATAAATCAATAATTGCATCCTGTAGGTTTTAGGTTTCAGTGTGATAAGAACTCTGTGACCAGTGGAAGCCACATATTGGCAAATTTAATAGACATGTTTTGGCCTTGAGTTCCTGCTGTCAGGGGTTATTACACTGGAGCATTCAGAGACGTTTGTTTTGACTATTGCATGTCCCATTTGCTACATACAATAACAATATAATGCTAGTTCAGCTGCTATTGAGACCTTTCATCAGTACTGCACACACACAAATGTATATAAAACATGATTATCATAATTGCTGTCCTGAGACTGATGGAAATACTGTGTAAAATAGTACCCAGTCTAGCCCATATTCCTTGTAGAAACAAACTCATTATCTACTTACTAATACATTCAGGTAGAGGTTTGTCCCAGTGGCCGTTTGGTTGACAAATTAAAACTGAAGAGCCAAATAAAAAATATCCAGGATTACAGTCATAAAATACCACTGTGCCATATGTGAAATTCCCATGTTCGATTTTACTTTCTCTTATAGAATTTGCAGGAATTCCAGGATCAGAACAATTGACCACTAAAAGGAAAAAGAGCATAGACTTGAGAGTCATACAAAGATAGTCTCCTAAAATGATCTAGAAATGGTCTCCTATCCCTTATGTCAGTTGAACAACCACAGAATCATAGAATATCCTGCATTGGAAGGGACCCACAAGAATCACTGAAGTCCATCTCCTGGCCCTGCATAGGACAGCCCCAAGAATCATGCCATGTGCCTGAGAGTGTTGTCCATGTTTCTGTTATTAAGTATGTATTTAAAGTAATGAAAATAATCTATTAATTAATCTGGAATAGCGGGCACTTGAAATAAAGTGCAAGGAACTTTGATTATTTCAATAGTTTTTTACCATTATTAGAGCTGGCTAGGAAACTAGATATTTAGCATAGTTGTAAATAGTATAACAACAACAAGTGCGCTGCTGAATTTATATGACAATTGCAAATTCTATATTTATAAAGGTATAGGGCCTTTTCTATAATATTTCACTTTAAGCAGTTTACAAATATGCAGGGTAACATATTATTATTGTTATTACTGTTATAATAACAAAGCAAATAAATTTATTTTTGTTAGAATTGATTTCACTGCAAATGACAGACATAATTAATGATGCCCTACACAAAGTTAGTTCTTTTTAGTTTTAAAATCTCTTCTAAAACCAATATAAGATTTCAGGACTGTGTACAATTTCAAAGCATAACCCATCAGCTTATTTACTGATCCCTACAGGCCAATAGCTCATCATATACATTGACACATTACTCTGCAATACCAAAATACTGAAGTGATTGAGAAAAACTGGAATGAAAATGAAATTAAGTAGGTACCCTAACCACACAGTGTTTAGTATTGTAAATTTTAAAAATAAGTAAATTTTAAAAATAATGTCTTCTCATGAACAAAAAGTCCTGTGGAATACTTAAGTTCTGTAAACTATTTGGCAGCATCACTTAAGATAAAGTGATCAAACGAAAGTGGAGAACACCTATTAGAAGGAAAAGACAGTAAATTAAATTCCTTTAAAAATGTAACATGACTTTATTCATATACAGATAAAAATCCATAGAATCTGTAGATGCTGAAAAACGATACCACTTCTGCACATGTTCAAGTAGGTTTCAGCAAAAAACCCCACATTTTTCTGAATAAAAACAAAAAAAAACACATAACATATTTTAAAAAGACAATGTAAACAAAGTTTTCTAAAAGGGCTTATAAAAACTCAAAAAGAACTAATTCCACAATATTATTTTTTTGAAAATAATATCTAGAAGCACTGAGAACCAAGACAAATGGATTACAGATCAGCTAACAAATTAGAATAAAAACTTTAAAAATCAAGATGCTCAATGGAGCATCAATGGAAACATACGAGAAAAAAATAGGTTTTCTTATGCATCTACAAGAACTATGTTGCTAAAAATGCAGAGAACATTATTTCGGGATTTAAGATCTTAACTAGCTCTGTATAATTTTGCTTAAGGAACTTATAGGAATAGTTTTAAAAAAATCAACACAAACTACAGATATATAAGAAAGTTTCTCTGCAACAGTTATCCTGGCAAGCTGAAAGTGAAAAATCATAGAATCACAAAGTATCCTTAGTAATATGATTATTATGCTAGTTAGTTAGTCTCTCTCTTAGTAAGAGAGGGATCATTTTGTCTTGACAGTGTCCTTTTACCCTCTGTTTATTTTTCAATTTTAACTTTTTAACATTTAGTTGGAAATTTGTATATTCTGCATTCTTACCTTTGCATATTGGAGGTGGATGACTCCACTGCCTATTAGCTTGGCACTGTGCTTTGGTTGGTCCTTGCATAACATACCCAGTATTACATGAGAATGTCACAACATCATTGAAGTTGAAACCATTTCCACTTGTTCTTCCATAAATAGGACTACCAGGGTGGCCACAGCTAACAGCTAACATAGTACAAAACAAAGAAACAAGAAATAGATTGTACTGTTATCACTTTTCATTATTTATTATGTAATAGATAATAATTATATAATAGTATAATATAATAGTATTTTCAAGTTTTGATATTATCAGATACTGAGTACTTCTATGATGGATTCAAATTCGAAAACTTCTTTAAAATTTTAAATAAACTGAATAGAATTTGACATGCAGTAATGAAGGCAAATAAAGAAAACTCTTCTGAAGAAGCAGGAGAAAAGCAAGCACTAGATTTTCATTACATACAGTCTGAAATTTAAAAAAAAAATTTCAGTTCCTCAAGTATTATTTCTTACAAATAGGTCTTCGTATTAACTTAATATTTTATCTTTGAAGTCTAAGGATTAGTGAAGTTATACATTTATGACTGGATACAAGAAACATTATGGGTATGGAGAAATTTTTCTTATATTTTTAAAAAACTGACTAGAGTAGGTGAAGTTTATTTTCTGTACTCATAAAAAACAGGTTTAAAAAACAGTAAGGAAAATCAGACACAAATTAATTTTCACAAAATTATTTTCTTCTATGTTGTAAAAATTCCAGTTTTTGATAAAAAAGTATTGATCACTAATTTAAAATAAAAATTAAAAATTCAGAGAATAAATTAATTAGCATTGAATACTATATTTCATCATTGAGAGAGTTTCTGCCACAAAGATATATAAATAGAATATTTAGAGGCAGATTAATACAGTTTCAATACACTAGTATTACTCAAACTGAAATATAGTTGTAATTTACTTGAGAGTCCTTCAAGAAATCTCAATTTTTCTGAAATTAAATACAGCATTTTCTGTTATTATTTAAAATTCTTTTATCTGATATGTTGGCACACCTATTACACAAAAGAAAACAAAATAACAGCATCACTGTGAGGAAGAGTAAGGAAAAAAATTATAATTTTTTGAGGAAAATATTTTAATCATCAGTATAATGATTATCAGTATAATCATCAGCTGATGGTATAATTCAAGAATATCTACTTATCTAACTATCAATAGTAATAATAAATGTACATTAAATATTTCCAAAAGCCACTACAGGTCATAAAGCCGTTGACAATTTGAGTGCTGGGTTTCCTAAGTCTTATCACTTTTTTAAGAAGTTTCATATTCATGTATAAATACCAGGGTTTTAGTAACCAAAAGATGTAGTGGAAATTTTAAGCAACGACACTTCACCTGATAGGTGAAGATTGTAGATTTTATGTAGCCACATATTTTTGAGGATCTGCTTTAATTCTTTTTCTTTTTCTTTTTCTTTTTTTTTTTTTTTTTAATGAACACAAAGCTACAGATTCAATCCTCATCTTTCTGACATAGACATTCCTGTAACTTAAATCCATATGTATTGCCCTTCTTACTTACGCACACAGGATGGAAGCTGACCAGACCAGTTGTGATCCTGTTGACATATTCTTACAGAAGAACCAATCAGCCGAAAACCAGGACTGCACTGGTATACAACTGTGTCTCTGTAGCCATAATTTTCTCCAATTACTTGTCCATTGACTATAAGATCTGGAATACCACAGTGACCAGCTAGATTTTTTCACAGTAAATAAATAAATAAATAAATAAATAAATAAATAAAAATTAAAAAAGGAAAAAAAAAGAAAAAAGGAAAAAAAATCAGTAAATATACCAGAGAAATTTTAAACAAACCTCATTAAGTAAAACAAAGAAATGCTGAATATATTTTTATTATTACTATTAACTGAATTCAAAGGGTTTTTTTATTAACTTCAGGGAAACTGTAGTATTGCATTTGTATAGATAGAATTGTACAAATATAAAGAAGTACAGGTAGACAACATAGCAAAGAAATTAAATGTCAGATATATTAACAATTTTTTAAAAAAATATTTGTAGTTCCTTTTTATTATTACATGTAAAAAAATCTATATTATTTCCCTTAGTTTTCTTTTAGTTATGATAAACTTAATAAAGGTAACATTTAACCATCGTACATTTAAATAAGTATAAAAATCCATATAAATACAAATAAAATAATATAAATATTATAGATATCAAGCCATGTGGACATTATGAATACATCCTCCTTATGATGTAAACAAATTAACTTGGACAACTTGTTACTGGAATCTGACTCCCTGGATCATTTTCTATTCTTTTGTCATATTGATCCCAGAGGAATCCCAAAGAGGTTAACATGTTTTGGTTGAAGGTAGTCAGCACAACTGCTGCCAAATATCCTGCAATCGAAAATCTTTCTATGTCTAGGCCTAATCTTCTACCCTGTATTCTCAAACTATGAGAAATACTGTATTTATACCATGAAAGCACTATGTAAGTCACAAAGAGACACCTTATCTAGAGAGAGGCTGGGAAAATGAATGAACTATGTGTCATTCATTACTATTTTACTTAATGAATCCTGGAAAATGGGCACTGTGATTCAGTAAAAAATGTGTTGATGGAAAAATCCACTTGAAGACTATGAAATATGGTAGAGAACTCACTGCAAAAAAAGAGTAGACAAGCAAGAAAAATAGGCAGTGTTTCAGCTAGTACTTTTATGAAAAAAATTATTACCAGCAACCCAAACTCCTCTGCTCTTCTTTTTTCCTCTACTTCTCCTCAAATAGCCCCCACAAATAAACACCCAAAGCATGGAATTGCAAATAAGAAAGGACATTTAGAAGCAATATGGTTTGGATTGATTTTTTCCTTTGAAATTTTAAATGCTTATAATACTGTGTACTGTGATGTAATTTTTAGTATTTTGCCTCATTCATTTGGGGCTAGAAATGTCTTTAAAAATTAAATTGAAAATCTTACATTTTCTTATAAATTGAGCCTTGTATTGTATTTCATTGTATGATTCATGATAAAACCATCAGAATTGACAATATAGGTAGTATGTGAACCTTCACACTTATTACATTGGGGATTGCAATTTAACTTCTGATAGCAGGCATCCAAATCTGGTACTGTTTAAGGTTGTATTCTGACTTGTTTGTCCCCTCCACATTTCCCTCAGTGTTATGTAAGGACCAGGTATACTTGAAATTTGTTTTATGTTTTCTAGGATTAGATGGCATAATACATGTTTATAGAATTTTTGTCAGAGTACTTATTAAATCTCCAGGAAGTTCATAATCCATACAGGAAGTAGAAGACCGTCTTGAACATGCCCCAAAGGACTAATTTCCCTATCCTACCACATTTTTGATGATAAACAGCACCACCCAGATGAGGAATAAAAGCTGAGCTGGAAAAGATTGGTTTCTGTCAATAGTGCAACCAGACAGTCTGCAGTGATTCAGACCATGTTCAAGTAAATATTTTTCTAGTTGCATTTAATTACGATATATGACTTGGTTCTTAATTAAGAATTCAGTGATGCTTTATAGCAATTGCGTTATGGCAGAATGGAAGCAGAATACATCACCAGAAAGGTCAAGCTCTGTTTCATGTGCAGAGAATTCAACCTTTAAATCCTGCGGCTAACATCAGACAGCAGCTTCTGCAACTGTGTGTAGACGTTACAAAAACATACACAACTTCAACGGGTGAAAATTCATTGTAAATCATCTGTACCTCTTGCATTGATGTCCCTGTCTTGTTACAGAAAATTTAAAGTCATTAAAAATTCTCATCCTCTTAACCTACTTCCTCTCATTATCATAAACCTCTCAGATTTCGAGTTTCTTTTTAATTTCTTCTTTTCTTTTGACTTTGTTCAATATCTTCTGTTGACAAGGGGAGGGTAGTGGATGTTGCTTTCCTGGACTTGGGTATTTAACACCATTTAACCATTAACCATTTAACACCATTCCCTACAGCCTTTTCCTGAACAAAATGGCAAGATACAGGTTGGGTGAGTGATCTGTAAGATGGGTAGAGAATTGGTTCACAGGCTGCACTGAAAGGGTGATGATCGATGCTTTTTCACTCAAGCTGGCAGGGATACCAAGGGATAAATACTGAGCCCCGTGACACTGAATATCTTCATAAATGATCTGATTAATGATGGGATTGAAATCAGTCTCACAAGTCTGCTGATGACACCAGACTTATAGTGAGGTAGACATGTCAAAAGGCTGGAAGAATGGGTGAGCAAGAACTGTGTGAGTTTGTAACAAAGACAAGGGCAAGGCTCTGCACCTGGGACAACATAACCAAAGAAACCAGAACAGGCCATGACCTGTGTGGCTGGGGAGCAGCATCATTGAAAGGGACGTGGGGGTCCTGGAGGACAACAAGATGATCACAAGTCAGAGTGTGAGGCTACAGCAGTGAAGGCAAATTGGATCTTGGGCTACATCTGCAAAAACATTACTAGCAGCAGTAGAGATGTGATCATCCCATTCTACTCGGTGCTTGTCAGGCTGCAGATGAACTAATGTGTCTATTCTTATTCCCACCACTTCAGAAAGACTGCAGACAGATTGGAGAGGGTACAACAGAGGGCCTTGAAGATCATCGAAGGGCTGAAAAACCTGTCCTGTGAGGAAAGGCTGAAGGCATTAGTCCCTGAAGAAGAGAAGGCTTGGAGGGGATCTCATCATAGTATTCCAGTAGTTAAAGGGTGGCTGCAAAGAGAATAGAGGGTTTCTCTTCCCAGGGAGTCATGTGGAGAGGACAAGGGGCAATGGGTACAAGTTGCACTGGGAGAGGTTTCATCATGACATAAGAGTGTTTTTGGTAGTAAGAACAAGCATTCACTGGAACAACCTACCCAGGGACGTGGTGGGAGTCCGCATCGCTGGAAGTTTTCAAGATGTGACTGGATTGGGTGCTAGATAATCCCACTTCAGCTCCCTTTGCTAGGAAATGTTGGTCCAGATGATATTTAAAGCTCTCTTCCAACTTGGGCTGTTCTATGATTGCATCACTTCAAATCCCTGTCTTGATTATTTCCTCCTACTCTGTGTAAGAGTGCTCTTTGGAGCACTGACTATATTTCATGACCAGTTATGAACTTCTCACTACTATTTCAGAAACTGATATTTTTAAAAGAATAGAACCTATTCCTATCCCCATGTCAGATTCCTAAACTGTAAAATAAATAAATCTAAATGTATGAAGATTATAAAACCGTACTATACGACTGTAGTTCTAACAGAATTCTAAATAAACCTATTGTGACAGTGTTAAGAAAGTAAACATCATTTAAAAACAGGATATGCCAGACTTGTGACACATTTTTCATTGCAAATCTAAAAAAAAATAAAAACATTTGGGATTTGCAGGATTTTTCTCCAGTTTTCACTTTTACTTTCCGGGGGATGTTTTGTGTGACTGAGAGACAAAAAATAAACATTTAAACCCAAACAAACGAACAAAACAGAAAAAAACCCAAAACAACATAAACAAGCCAACACCCCAAACTGATGTGTTCAGCTTCACTGGTTTTATTTTCAAAATACCATCTGTCATGTAGGTGCATGTGGTAAGCAGTTCACTATGTTTGCTTCAAAAGTGTATATAATGGTATACAAAGTTCCTATTAAGAGAACATTTGAGAACATTATTGGAATTTCCACTAATTTATGCAGCTGAGTAAATTCCCTAAGATGCAATAAAGTCATAAATTCATTAATTCATTTTCATAACTTTTGTTCTTTGCTTGCTTTATTTTCCCACTCTGTTTCACACATCCACAGAGATGTTCTCTGTCAGAGGAAACAAAGACCTTCAGTTTATAATAGTTGCTATAATTTCTTCTCTAATATCATGGAAAAAAACACAAGAGAAAGAAAAAATAAAACAAAAACTCCTATCACCATCCACACCCATATCTGGAAGAGTAATTATTAATTATTCCTTTTCAATTCTATTCTGGTTTTGTTGCATTTCTTCTAAAAGTAAGGCGTTTATTCATTTTCTCATGAATATTAGTAAAATTCTTCTCTTTAACAACTTTCTATTAAGATACTTGTGAAGAAAAGAATTCCAAAATGTTCATTATACATTAAATATATGCTCATACTCATTAATGCATATTTTGGTAGTTTTTATGATCAATTCTGCTGTCAATTGTTTTTCAGGACTTCAACTTAAACTCTTAAGTGCTTTGTGGAAATATTTTTCTTTCCCTTAAGATTCTGAAATGAATTTTTGAAGTGCCATTCAGTAGCCTTTTCTGCTTTTCATTGTGCATTATGTGTTTGCAACATATATAGATGCTCATAAATATAAAACCAGTGAGTTTGGGGCTTTAAAGGGTTTTTTGATGTGAAAAGTTTTTAAAGCTTTCAGATTACTGCTGATTCTTTATTAGTCTGAGGAAAACAAACAGTGCACATATATAGTTTTCTCAGAAACTGCATTTGTTTCTGAATGAGACATGCTTATTGTTTCATGGCATCAAAGATCAACTCTATTCCTTCAATTTATCTCACATGTGTATCCCTAAAACTTTTTGCCACTTGCTTGTATTATACATATCTCTCATCTGCCATGTAACTGATGTCAGTTTTGTCATACTGGTATAAACAAGGAGCAACATACAATTTTACCACAGTAAAAACATTGTGAAAATCTATGAAGGGACATAATTTTAAATTGGTTCTCATTTGAGACATGTCATATTTATCCCAATTGAATGGGATAGGATATGGAAGATAAAAATGTTAGTTGTGAAACTTGATATAATGAAACTGAATAAAATGATAGCACTGATTGTTGTAATAGCTACCCTTGATTCATAATAACCATAAGGTCTGGCTAACTGTCTTTTGCAATAAGACAGATAAATTATTCCTCCTAAATGCAATTCAGATACAAAACTGCTCAGGAGCTAAGCTCTGAAGGTGTAGTGTTTTCAATGAGGACTGAATGCAAATAATGCAAAATGGGTAACATATTGACAGAACTCTCTGTGCGTATGATCAAAATACTCTGCAAAACTATGGCAAAAAGTGGAAAACGGGTACAAAAAGGTAAGGAAGTAAAAAGAACAGGACTGCTGAGGAAAAAAACCTAAGAGTACCGCAGGGAAATCAAAGGATCAAATACTGACCAGCAATGTAGTTTCCTTTTTTTTTTCTTTTTTAGTTTTGTTGTTTACCAGTAAATGTATTTTGCAAATACATGAGAAATTATCTAAGAAATACTTATTCCATTATCAATTTACACTCCTGTTTGAAGAACCAATAAGTCATGGAATATTTGGGTATCATGGATAAAAGACTTTAATAGTAATGTTATTATTACCTAATGGAATTCACTTTCTTATGCCCAATGTAATATTCAGATTCTAAGATCAATTACAAGCAAAAGCAAACCATTGTGGTCACCTTGGAAGGCTATTGAAAACAAATAATTAAAAACAATTCTAAAAGAGGTGAAAGAGACAGAAAAAAACCCAAACCCTTGCATGATACACTGACAAACACAAACATATAACAAATAAAACATTTATTGTACTGTGTTAAGGACTGGGTAATGGATAGAAGAAAAGCTGAAAAAGAATTACAAATGTTAAGCAAAGTCTTCATTTAACAATTTCCAACAATTGATTATCATAATTACTATTACTGGGGGGGAAAGGTGTATTCTAATATGCTAGTATTAAATAGCTGACTTCACACTAAGTTAGGATTCTAGACTACTTTAGATTAGCCTATTCTACGCTGTTCTCATGATAGCTTTGTTCATTGTCAATGCCCAGATGTAGTTCCATTTTTATTATGATACAGATATAAAAGACTATGCAGCAGTTCCATGAATTCAGATGAGACCCCTAGGTCTTAATGTAACCTCTAATTTAAAATCCTGAATCAACAGNNNTGAGTAGCAGATTTGAGAGGGGAAATAAGCAGTATAACATTCTCAATTTCCAGTCCAGTAAAACAAATAAAGAATAGCTACGTGAAATATTATTAAGAAAGAGAATTAGTCAAAAATTAGGAATGAAGGATATTAATAATCTGTGAGCACCAAATAAATTATCTAATTTGACGTGAAACCCAGCTCTAGAAATGAAGAATGAGCCTAATAACTTCGTGTCAGAACCTCTGAAACCTTAGCTGTAAATGATGTTTCTTTTCTGCAGGTTACTCTCTGAGATGAAAAGAGTAGGAATAAATGAATACAGAATCTTTACATTAAATGGCAAAAATGTGCCTGTGCTTATTTTAGTTGTCAGTAGTGTCAAACGTGAGCATAGTAGTGAAAGAAATCTACATACCAATGTATTATTGAAAAAAGAGATTTAGGTTATTACTCAACAAAGTTAATTAACCTGTCAAGATGACCTCAGCTGAGGAGGGAAGAATTATTTCCTGGCTTTTTTTTTTTTTTTTCTTTACAGGGATTGCATTTTTTATAAGGATATAAGAAGGCCAGTCTTGGACAAAGCAGATTTTGGGGTATTTCTCCTGCTATTTTCAGAAGATCCTTATCTTGACAGCTGTTCAAGCTGTACTAAAACTGTTCAAGATGACTGATAAAGTTCTTTTAAATTTTTTTTAATCCATGGTCCACAGAGGGAAGTTTCTTTTTCTGAATTCCTTGAAACAAATAAATAATTTTTTTAAAGATGAAACATCATACACCTAATTTGAAAGTCTAGCTCTTATTATTATGCAGTAGTGTTGAAGAACAAAGAGAAACCTATGGCTAACTCTAGGTATATTAATTCAGTGTCACTGGAGATACAGATTCTCCTTTAACTGTAATAACAAGATAAAGGAAGATGTTCAAAAACAGTGAAGACAAGTTAGTTGCTTATATATTTTTCCAAAAGTCTTAAGTATGAAAACAGTGGCGGAAGGGTTACACTTCAGAGGTTACACATCCACAGAAACCTTTCAGTGACTGAAAGCTGATTGGGAAAACATAAAAACCTACCACTGGTAAATTAATGCACTGAATATTTTTCACTGTCAGCTCACATAGTTTCTTTGTCCCAGACAATATGTCTGCTATTCTTTTGTACCCTGTTGACAGCCTTGCTCTGTACACAGATGTTTGATAACTGTTCTTTCCTTTATGAGTAACAAGCTACCACCAATGACTCATTAGTGTTTAAAACTGGTATTTTTGTATGAAAAAATGAAGAGTTGAGTAAAACTGGGGTAAATATTCCCCAGCTAACAAGTCAAAGGTTGCGTATATATTAGCATTTTGGTTCATCTCTTCCTTCTAACTTTTAAATGTGCTAAGTGGTTTTACTATGAACAAAATAGCTTCCTTTCAGGGAAAGTATTTGAGAAGTTCATCTCTAGGCTCGCAAAACAAGTGTTCCATCTCCTTTTGGAGACAAGGAGGTCAACATTATTGACAGGTCTTTTTGACAACTTAGAATTATATGAGTACCGATGACATTTAGCCTGGAGGACGAGACCAAATACAGTCCAAGGACAATTCTCTTAAACATGTAATGCAGATGTAGAGAATTCACAATCAATTATTTGCCTCATGATCTATTATTTCTGCTGTATTATGTGTTAATGCAGACAAAGACACAGGTTTAGTATTTCTCTTAGGACAAGAGATTAAAGGTATTCCTGATATTATTATATGGGATGTACAAGTGCTGACATTTAATGTACCCTCTAACCTAAACAGCTTTTTCTGCTACCTATTTGTATTGAAAACTCCTCTAGTATTAGCCCAGTATTGGAACCACACTTTATGCCTTATTCATCAAACAAACTCCATTCTTCATTTCTACATTTCTATTCATATGGATATTTAGCATTTTATAAAGGTGTCTCTAGCTCTCCAAGTGAACTAAAATAACTACAATAACTAAAGTAATATAATTACATTTCATTGTTTATATTGAATTTAGATTTAATACTAATTTGCAGAACTGAACAAACTATTGTTCCAACAGTTGCTGAGTTTTTCCCTGTAGGAAATAACAGCAATAACTTTTCGTAAATAAATGAGAAAATATAAACTAATCTGTTCTATCAATATGTTTAGATGTCAAGAGGAATTGGGAAAGAAGAAGGAATTAAGTAAAAAGTTTTAAGTGCAGTACACCTGAGATGAAGAGGACAGAGTCACAACTTCAAGAAACGTGAGAACATGGAGTAAGTTCACCAATCAACAAAAAAGAAAAGTGTGCATAAGATAACTTCCCTCTGATGAGTTTAATTATTGGTTAAAAATCATAATTGTCCCTGTTTTTTCACATGGCTTTCATTGATGAGATGTCTAAACATGTTTTAAAATTACTATTGGTCACATAACTGAGAGAAACTCAATTAAATTACATACCTCCAAAAGAGATGTATGACATCTGAATGCTTTAAAATAATCTAAGAAAACAGTTGCTCCATTATATATAAGAAGAATTTTAAGTTTTATTTTTTAAGTGTTTTGGACTAGGCTTTCTGAAATGTTAACCAAAATAATACAGGAAATATTTTAAAAGCTAAAAAAAATGACATCCAAAAAATTCCTCGAGGGGCAAAAAAAAAAAAGAAAAAAAGGAAAAATAGTTCTGATCCTCAAATCATGATGTGTTAAAGTAATGATCTGATAGCTAGATAATGATCCTTTGAGTTATTAAAAAAAAAAAAAAATTGAAAATAGTGCTAATGAGGAAAGGGAGAAAAATTTCAGTGTAAGAGAAATCTTACTAAATCTTTGGAAATGTTTTTCATCATTCACATTCCAGTTACTCCAAAAGTTAATCTGAAAGTACTATGGAGTTTATTAAAGTAGACTCTATTTACTTTCAGTCTAGGAAATGCCTAGTTTAATAAATATCTGATAACAACATTAAAAGAAATACATTTAAAAATAAATTAAAACTTTATATAGGTATGAAAATATATGCTTTAATGATCAGTGTTAATCCTGTCATTGAATTAAAGCAAATAAAATTAATGTCATAAATAAAGAAAATAATGTAAATGTGCAAAGTTTTCATATAAATATACACAAAATTAATTTATTTTTTGAATATTTAAATATTTTTAAAGAGGAAAGTGTATAACAAAATCACAGATTTTTCAGTCTCTTTTTATTAGTAGGATATTCAGTAAAAATCTGCTCTATGTTTCTGAATGTTTCACCAGGATTTATTACACAGACTTTCCCTCAGAAACTGTTTCAGTGTTTTCAGTATAAAAAATGATCAAGCACAATAAATTGTGAGGGGCAGTCTGTAACCTTGAAGACACAACAGTCATGATTTTTATCTTGCCTGTTATTTTATTCTAAAAGACTACAATTATTTTTTCTCATATTTTTTCATGATAAGATATTTTGAAAAATTTTTTTGAAAATTTTGACAACAGAATTACTTTGTTTTGTTTATTTTTCTTCAATTTGAGAATAGTTTCTTCTCACTAGCTATAGAGAACAAGATCCAGAACTCAATTTCCTACCACACTGTATTAAAACTGGGACTATTATGTGATGACCTGTGGAGTTCTACATTGTTATTTAGGTATTCTTTAAGGGAAAAAAAAAAGTGAGATTCAGTTATGTTAAATGTTCTAATTTTTGCAACAGATTCAATATCCATAAAGTATTATCTTTCTTTTTTTAAAAAGAAGACAGAATGAAAAAAAAGATCAAAAAGGTCTGTGAAATAAAGTTTACTTCTGTTATAGTTCTCATCTATATCTTATTAGGTTCAACATGAACTAGTTTTAAGTTCTGCTGCAGATACTTAGACTCCTGATTATTTCACCTCCCATAATTTTTTTCAAATTGCACATAATTGGAATGAAGATCAAGCTGTCTAACACAGCAATGACATGAAATCATTTGAGTAACACTTTTGAAAAAAATTACTTGTATTTTGAAACAAAATTGTTGGAAAAGGGTATGTTATCCTGTAGGATTTCATTAATGCCATCTAAGTCATTTTGAAGGGCATCTTCAAAACTTAAAACAAAAATACGTTGGCAGTCATCTCAGTCCAAGCATAAATACATTTCTCAGCAAGTAAAAATGATAAAGATTTACAGCTGTGAGCAAAAAACTTTAAAGTAGAAAGTGAAAATAGACTTTTTCTTACTATTTTTCAGTTATTGAAAACAAACACCAGTATTTACTGATAAGGTGCACAAAAATTCATTTCTTGAACCATTAAAATACCCACTCTGTAGATCTTCCCACTGTATTTTAACTTCTTTCTCTCACATTCTAATATTTCTTTAAAGTCCTCCATTTCCTCCACCTTCCAACAGCATTTTCTCTCTCATCCTTCTTAAAAACATTTCTGACTTCTGATTTGTCATTAGCTCGACCCATCCTTCTATCTTAAGTCTCAAATTACTTGGGGAAGAAACAAGAATTGAACTGGGTTTGTCTGAGTCTTTGTAAGAAGCGGATTTCTGCACAGGGATATAACATAGAAGGTAGTGTTGTTGCAAAAGCAATTAGGGCAGCTATGCTCCCTTTTATAAATTTGCTCTGTCACTAGCTTTTCTCTTTTTTGTGGGTTTTTTTGTGTGTTTTTGGGTTTTTTTTTGGCCAAGGTCTACATGGTTTTTTGCTTGCTATATATACGATGTACACTACATTCTATTTCTCTCTGTAAAACATTTATTCATGCTACCTTCAGCAATTTGCCATCAATAAATCTTTGAAGATATACATTTAAAGATTTACTGTACTCAGTCTGATATAAGTCATTTAGGTTACTGTTTTCCCCTCCAGTCACATAGTTGTTTTCTTAACTAGTTATTGTTCCTGGACATTATAGCATATGAATTTAATAATAATTAATATTTTCTGAGAAGCAAGGGTCTTCTTTAAGTTGCAAGTAAAGACTGTGCAATCTGTTACTACTATTAAGATTGTATTACATTTTTATTTCTACAGGCAAGTGTAGGAGAAATTCAATTCACTCTGTGCTGATCTTCACTTGGCATGAAGTTATTTTGGCAAAATTCTTAAATGCAAGTATTTTTCCATTTTTCCTATTCACAAATAGAAGGCAATTTGGCTGTTTTTAGATTAACATTTCTTTGATGAATATTTACATTTCTCCAAACTCCAATAGCTGTAACTTTTGCAGAAAAATCATGAAAAAAAAGAACCCCCTCCGCAAGAAAAACAACAAAAAACCCAGAACATTTTGATTACACAAATACTATGGTGCCTTAAAACTTTTGGATCTGTCTTATAATTGCTGACAATTTAGAAGAAAAAAAAAATCGAACGTGAAAATCTTTTCTTTTCCCCCCTCCTCTGCTAAATGGTTTCTACTGTGAAAAGTGTAAAATAAACAAAGACTGTCCCTCTCAGCCATACGTCAGGGAACATTCCAGCTTCAGACTTGTACTTTGATAAGCAAAATTTTTGCTCATTTATGAGTCATTCACTTAAGTGCAGATTTGCACCAAATAAGCTGTATTAGAGAAGGAAACTTATTTCAGATGGAGAGTAGTTTAAAAAGGTGAAAGACAATCTGCACAAAGAGATATTGCAACAAACCCCTAGTATATATTTAACATATATACTGGTTCAGATTTTCTGAAAGTTTCTGTTTATGGATTTTTTGTAGTACACTCATGCCTCCACAAATGACAAGATACAATATGACTTACATATTTCATTCTAAATCAGAATACTATCTCAGCTTTGATTTCAATTGAAATTAAAATTGTGATTGCATATAGAGTTAAAATCAATGTCTTTACTGTAAATACAACAACCCAGCTCAAAGTACACAAGATAATGAGATAAAAATAATCAGAAAGAAGCCCTGAAATTGTTTCATGTGTTCATCTCATTCATAAATAATTCAGGGACTGATGTCTGAGTATTTTAAAAAGGTGAAGATACCTAAACATGTACAAGTAAAGAGTGTCAAATTGCATAAATAGTGGCTGGATAGTGACTTTCTCTTAGGAACATGGCTGCAGTGGTCCTGTCAAATTTTGCACAAACTTTTTTATCTCCTTCTGTGTCTTTTCAAGAGTACAGTTTAATTCTATAACACTACCACTGAGCTTAGGCTACTATGCAGATATTTCACTGAGGATATGTATTAAAACACATAGGAATCAGTCTGTCTTGCTTTTTATGTATAGTTCTACTTTGAAGACACATACATAAATACAGTAACACAGATTTTGCATGTTGGGAAGCTACTAAAATTTCTGAAAAGATATTTATATAATTTGATAAATTCTTATACTTTGGTAAGAAAAACAACCCACCCAGCCACATACATGCAGATTTCTTTTCAATGTCTCTTCTAACAGAAAGTGACAAGCTGATCACTTTGCTTACTTTTGTCTGCTAGAGAGAAAGAAAATAGGCAAGCCATGACTGTAGTATCCATACCTAAACATCTCGTCTCAATTCCTCTCCAGAGTCCAGATGACAGACATTCCCTCACTGCAGACCCCACTAGCATGTATCCTGAGTCACAGGTAAATATAGCTGTAGATCCATAGGTGATTTGAGTTCCAATCTTATTTCCATTGGGAGGTGTAGGAAGTTCTCCACAGGAAATAACTTCATGGCAAAAAAAAACCAAACCAAACCAAAACAAAACAAAGCAGAAGTATACAGTTAAGTATCACAAACACACATATAATAGTACTTATCAACCAGTAATACTTATCAATCAGTCAACCAGATTTCACACCTTGAATCATTTTGTTCTGTTGAAAAAAAAAATTAAAAACTTCTTAGAAAATCTGTTACTTCACAAGAAGTAACGCTTAAGAAAGAGGGAGGAAAACCAATTAAAATTGCTTCTGGAAAGTTAAAAAAGCCATGAAGAACATTATTAAATTCAGTTTTATTACCTTGGTTTTATCAAGTACTTTTCTTGCATATCAGAATATCACAATTGTTTTCAGTTTTAAAATTATGTTTCTCTAGGTAGATGTTTTGATCTTCTAGTTCATAATAAAATGCTTACCTCAGCATTCACATATTGCATTTTTATAAAGAGTGAATGATATTCATGGGATTCCTTGCTATTTATTTACAATTCAAAGCATCTTTTCATTCAAAATAATATTTTTCCTTTTATTTTTCTTTTAATAATAAAAATAACTTTACTATTACTAAATAAGAGGATGAAAGCAGTTAGTGCACTTCATGCCTAAGAAAAAGTGGTAATATTTCAAACAAAACTTCTCAAAACACTGAAAAATAGTTTGTCTTTTAAAGAAAAAAAGGTTAAAATACAAATTTAGTACGTAAAATCTCTATATACACAGAGACCAATATAGACATATACAGAGTATTTTTAATACTAGCATAGGTGAAATATTGTGATTAAATTTTTAAAATACTCAAAATTATAGATTATATTTCCAGTTATAAAGAAATCAAAATTAAGGTTAATTTCCAATGTAATGATACCTGGTTTTGAAACTGCATTTTTCAACTTAGTTTTTTTCATTAGTTTTGTGTATATTGTCAATAAATTCTAAATATATTCTAAGCCATAGTTATCTGGCTCATCTACAAACTTTTTAAGTATGTTTGGATTTATATACAAATGTGCAGATACATTTTCGATACATGCACCAAAACCTCAATCATATCCCGCTTTGTCAGAGTGTGCATCACAGGGTGTTCCATAAAAAGAAGGAGTTCTAGGACTTCAAAATGTAACCAAAACCCCAGAGTTTTGAAAAAGAGGTGTCTAAAGTTAAATGTATGAAAAAACTTGCTTTTCACAGGGGTGGGTGTGGGAAGCACATTTAGTTGGTTTAAGTATCTAAATATTCATTACTTATTTTTTGAAAATTAACTACTTCATGTTATCAGCATACCAGCTAATGGTAGTAATGATACGGATGTGTGCAAATGCACACTATATGGTAATTAGCTGAAAGGAAAGATTGTTTTATTTCTCGAGCATGCAGACAATATACAAAGGTTTTGCATTTTTCTAGACCATACAGCACTCCTGACCTAAAAAATGTATCAGAAAATGTTCTCTACTACTTCCTTTTACATTTATAAATTTAAGGACCTTTAAAATCCAGAAGTGTGCTTACAGATATGCCCTAATTAACTGTTTTAAATATCTAATTAGCTATTTTCTAATTCACCTAATATAATATTTTTTTCTGATGTCTTTACAGCAGATGAAGATACAACACATACTCACTTTGGCAGTAAGGCCTCTCATTTCTCCAACTCCAGGTGCCATTAGCAAGACACTCAATAGATGCTGGTCCCAAACCATAATACCCTGGATCACAGCTGAAAACTACTTTTGTTTTATACTCATAATGTGAACCATTCACTATTCTCCATCTTCCATGTTCCAGTGTAAAAGAATTGATGCTTGGACATGTAACAACTTTCAAAATAAAAAAAACACATTGTTATTTGTGGCTTAGTACAGGCAAATTCAGAAAATCTGTACTGTTATTAATTGAAAAATATATATTAAACACAGTGCCATAATCTTTGAAGGCTAAGGTTGTATTTTAAATTGCCTTTGGTTAGCAGGTATGAGTCCTCTCATGTAACTAATAATTATCTAGCCAGAGCAGAGATTGTGTATTCAGAGTGATGCAATCAGTGTAGATAGAAGCTATAACATGGTGGAATTCACTGAAGATGGACCTCCTGTGACACTTTATGTCAGGCACCAGAATCTTTATTAAAGTGTTAGCTACATTTAAATGCAGCAATAATTTTTCTACCGAGGCAAACTCCATGAAATTTGAGAGGCTGCACATTGGTGACAGATAAAATAATATCCATGTTGAAGCTGTTTTTCAGCAGCTATACATTTTTAATCTCATGTCTTCATTCTATGTATTCTTCCTCCAGAAATGGAACAAAAATATTATACAACTCTAAGATAATAAGAAAAAAAAATTAACAATCATAACAATTTTTCCTACTTTACTTTTCTCCATTCGGATTTGTCCTTTAGAAAGAGGAAAATGCATGACAGAATGAAATTTAAAAGAACAAGAAAATGAAAAAGCTGAAAGATAAAATCCTTGAAAATTACTCTAGGGTATCTTTTCTTTAATTTCCAAAATTCATCGGGTGAGATAATCCAAATCCTAATGTGCATCAGATACTCTGACATTTCTGTATCAGTCTTACAATCACCTCGGTTTTCATACAACATTTATAACTGCTGGTATTCACTTCTCTTTGGGACTAAAAATGCACTTTCTCTGCAATGATGTTCCCCTAAGTTCAGATGGTGTAGGACTATAATGATGGGCTGAATATAAATAATAAGCAGCGAAACCTCCCAGAGATTTGGCAATTTTGGATAGTAAATAGGGTTTGTTAATAGTATGTGAATTATGGAACTCTAACTTAAGAGATGGCTTTTGTAGAAACCTCTGCAACCATTAAATTTGATTTAGTCATAAATTAATTATTACTTTGATTGTATTCTATGAGCTCTAGAGTATTTCTTCTGCTGTCACAGCATGTCTTAGTTACATACATTTCAAATATGCATTTCATAACAATTTAATACCAGCAATAATTCATAGATTAAAGTAACCTGAGGATGAAAGTTTAAGTAATGTGAAGATTTATGCCCTAGATAAATAAATAAAATGTACATACAGGTTCTTACTGGAGACTTTTTACACGTTACTTACCTACACATCGAGGTGTTTTATTGTGATTGCTCCAGGTCCCATCCGGCTGGCAGACTGCAGTAGTAAGCTCTTTGGCTGATAGCCTATATCCATCATTGCAAAAATAAGTAACACGGGTGCCAACTAAGTAATCTGTAGTTAATATCCCACCATTTAATGGAGCTTTAGGAATTCCACAAGATATTGCTGAGTAAAGAGAAAGACACAGTTATTTTACATCTTCAATATAAGTTTCCACTTACCTCTAACGGTTTATGCATTGCAACATCAATGGTTTTAAAGTAATAAAAAATACTTTTAAACTGCTTAAGATGTGTTTTAAGCATGCAAATAAATTCTCTTAAAATTTTAGGGAATTCAATCAAACGAAGATTTTGTCTTTTGGAGCAGAATGAAAATAAGAAAAATGGGTCATAACTCTGCAGCTAGCCATTCAAAAAGAGAATAGAGAATATCTGGAAAAAATAAAACCAGCATGGTTGCATGAGTAAGATACCATCTGAGAAACTACAAATATGGTTGGTAGTTCAGATTTCTTCCATCAAATGTACTGTGTGACCTTTGGCAAAGCACTAAAATTAGCTTTCAACATTCTATTTTTTCCACCTGCAAATCAGAAATACTCTTTTGAAAATACTGAATCATCAAATCATAGAATGGGCTGTGTGGAAAGGGATCATAAAGATATTCCAGTTCCAACTGCTCTGCCATCAGCAAGGACACATTTCACCAGACCAGGTTGCTCAAGGCCCCATCCAACCTGGCCTCGACACTTCCAGGGATGAGGCATCCACAGCTTTTCTGGTCAACTTTTTCCAGTGCCTGACCACCCTCACAGTGAAGAATTCCTTCATGATGTGTCCTATCTTCTTTCATTTTAAAGCCATACCCCCTTGTCCTACTGCTGCATGCCCTTGTAAAAAGTCTCTCTCCAGGTTTCCTATAGGCTTGCTCTAGGCTGGAAGGCTGCTCTAAGGTCTCCTTGGAACCTTCTCTTCTCCAGCCTGAACAACCCCAACTCTCTCAGATTGTCTTCACAGGAGAGGTGCTCCAGGCCTTTGATCATCTTTGTGACCCTCCTCTGGATACACTCCAACAGGTCCAGGTATTTCTTATGTTGGGGGCACCAGAGCTGGACAGACACAGTATTCCAAGTGGAGTCTCACAAGAGTGGAATAGAGAGGGAGAATCACCTCCCTCAACCTGCAGGCTGTGCCAGTTTTTATGCAGCCCAGGGTATTCCTGGCTTTCTGGGTGATGTTGAGCTTCTCATAAAACAACACCAAGTTATTCTCCTCAGGGCTGCTCTCAATCCATTCTCTGCCCAGCCTGTATTTGTTCTTGCAATTGCCCCAACCCACATGTAGGACCTTGCACTTGACTTTGTTGAACTTCATGAGATTTATGTAGACCCACCTCTCAAGACTGTCCAGGTCCCTCTGGATGGTATCCCTTCCTTCCAGTGTGTTGATCACACCACACAGTTTGGTGATGCTGCCAAACATGCTGAGGCTACACTCATTCCCACTGCCCAAGTCACTGACAAATATGTTAAATGGGGACAGTCCCCATACCAAGCCCTGAGGGATGCCACTCATCACTGCTCTTCACTTGGATGTTGAGCCACTAATCACAAATCTTTCAGTGTAGTCATCCATTCAATTCCTTGGATTCAATTCCAATGGATTAATGCATAGACAAATCCATGTCTCCCCATTTTTGAGACGAGGCTGTCGTGCAGGACAATGTCAAATGCTTTGCCCTAGTCCAGGGAGATGACATACTTGCTCTTCCCTTATCCACCAACACTGTAATCCTTTCATAGAACTCCACCAAATTTGTCAGCCGTGATTTATCCTTAAGGAAGCCCTGTTGGCTGTCACCAGCTACCCCTTTGTTTTCCATATGCCTTAGAATAGTCTCCAGAGGAGTCCGGCTTCATAATCTTGCCAGGTACCAAGGTGAGATTGACTGGCTGTAGTTCCCTTTTTAAGGGAATGTTTTTCCTTTTCCAGTCAATTGGAACTTTGCTGGAATACGACAACTTCTCAAATATGATGGATAGTGGCTTTGCCACTTTTTCCAGCACTCCTCTCAGGACTGACAGGTGCATTTCATCAAGTTCAATGGATTTGTGTACCTTCAGGTTCCTTAGATGGGCTTGAACCTGATCTTCTCCTATGGTGGAAAATTACTGATTCTCTCAGTCTTTGTCTTTGCCTCCCCTACGTTGGAAGTACAGATGAAGCACTTGTCAGTGGAGACCGAGTCAAAAACTTTGCTGAGTACCTTAGCCATCTCTGTGTCCCAGTCTCCTGTTTCCTTCTGGAATGGGCCCACATTTTCCCTAGGCTTCTTTTAGGAGCTGTTCTGGTTGCCCTTGACAACCCTGGACAGATTTATTTCTATCAGGGCTCTTTTACTAATCTGATCTGTAGCTGCTTGGGCAATTTGTCTGTATTCCTCCCAGGTTGTCTGTCCTTGCTTCCACCCTCTGTAAGTTTCCTTTTTGTATCTCAGTTTGTCCAGGAGCTCTTTGTTCATCCAGGTAAGTGTCCTGGAGTTTTGTCTGACTTCCTCTTTGTCAAGATGCAGCATTTCTGAGCTTGGAAGAGGTGATCCTTGAATATTAAGCTATCTTGTCCCTCTCTTGAATCTAGGGCTTTATTCCATGGTACTCTATCAAGCAAATCCCTGGAGGAGGCTAAAGCCTGCTCTCCTGAAGTCAAGGTTAGCAAGCTTCTGCCCTTCTCACTGCTCTAAGAATCTTGCACTTCATCATTTCACGGCCACTGCACCCAAAGCTACCCTTCAGCTTCACATTCCTCACCAGCACCTCCTTGTTGCTGAGAAGGTCCAGCAAAGCACCTCTCTTTGCTGGTTCCTCTACCACTTTAAGAAGAAAATTGAACAATGCAAATAAAAGTTTAAGGTGTGCTATTTTTTCTCTTCTCTTTTTTCTTTTTCTTTTTCTTTTTTTTTTTTTTTTTTTTTTTTACCAGAAAGAAAATCCACCAAACAACTAAACCTTTTCCACCTTCTAACACCATATGTCTAATGTAGGTCAGAGAAAAAAAAAAGGGGGGGGGGGAAAGGAAAGGGCTTAGGCACTTAATTCTGAAATACCTTACTTTGAAGTGGAATCTTGAGCCATAAGAAAGTACCTATCATGCCTACACAGGAAAGTTAATCCTCTCAGACTACACATAAGTACTTGGAAAAAAATTAATCTATTTTTGCCCCTACTGGGGGTCGGTCTGACGTAAAACTGATCTGCTTCATAAGCAACATAACAATACTAAAGGCAATAACCACAGCTAAGACACAGGTGAAGCACCAATGCTATAACAGCTTCCAGCTGTAGTACTATCAATGTTAGAATATGCTTCTATTGCCCTAAAAAAACCCCCTGCATATGAGATGTAAAAAAAAAAACCAAACAAACAAACAAAAAAACACAAAACAAACCACAGTACAGACATACTGTGTTGAAAAGATCACAGAAAACTATTACGAATTTGCTATCGCCTTGTCTGTGCAATAAATATAATACTTACAATAAATATACTTATCTTATACAGAGCTATATTAATTGTTCTAATGTGTATGAATATGACTATCTCAAACCTATACTCATCTCTAAAAGACCTGAAGGTAGAAGGATTATGCGTTAGCTTTATCAGATATTAGTTCCACACCATTAATTTTTCATAAAAGCTGAACTCATTATGTACCATATATAAGCATATATTCTTGTAATTATATTTAATTATTCATTAATTTATATTTATTTATTTTTTTAATACTTTAGTATAGCTTGTGTAACAATCACCATTTATACAACACTTGTGTCTGCTCTTATGGACAATTTAGATTACTGAGGTAGGGAACTTTTCTGGATATAATGCTGTTTTAAACTTCACTTACTTAAAACCTCAGACTAAAATTCCTGTAAAAGCATTTGCCCACTATCCATATATGATATTATAAAGGACTAATAATGATTTCTGATGAGACTTTTGTGAGACAATATTTATTTGCAAGAGAAATATTTCATAATTAAAATCAAGAATCATACAGTTCTGGGATAAAAATGCAAATGTAAAAAATAACTGAAAGAAAACCAAATGCTTTAAAACACTTTGATTCTTCAACTGAGATCTACAATCAGTTGTAAATATTCAACCATTTATATGAATTCATGTTAATTCCTGTACTCAGATCAGTGCAAATCTTTTCATTCTTTCAAAACTTTATCATGATCAGACCTTATAATTTACCATGGGAAACTTTTCTTGACTTAATATCATTAAAATTTAAATGGATACATAGGTAACAACAACGTCACATTATAGTTCATTTCCTGCATGCCTATGTAAACAGAATAGTTAATATCTAAAAGTTAGAACATTGAAGTTGGTAAATAATTTGTATTATTTTTACCATTATATGATACAATATTAGATTTTGAAGACCCAGGTTTCAGTTAATTGCTGAAGTCTGGATTGAGGTATTTCTTTTTGATTCCTTGCTACTTCATTTAGTCTCTTCCACTGAGATATGTTTATTTCTATAAATAATGTAAAAAAGCTCTCACACAGGGTTAAAACACTGTCTGGATGTTTCAGGTTCTCCCAGTCCTGTTGTGTAAGTGATATGAAGCATGGCTGGTGCTATCTGTTTAGAGGTTCAGATATCAAGATTTTTAGTCAAATAGGTATAAGAATGAGAACATTAAAAATTGCTCTAACATTGCTCATTAACTTGGAAAAAAAGTTGTAGTGGAAAGGGCTATTGATGTTCATTAATTACAGAAGACAACTCACAACAGTAGTGGTAAAGATACAGAATGAACAATGTAAAGACAAGAATTAGTTTAGATAACCATATTCCTAGATAATAATAATCTAAAGGAAGTAGAAATGCTTTCCAAATAATGCAATTAGTATTGCTACAAAGACCCACCAAAACACCAGAATCCAATAGACGTGCAGACTGTAGAGGTATCACTAAAGAATAGATAATTTTGAGGCCTGAGATATCTTATTTCCTATAGGAAATAGTCATAATTCCTACTACTACTACTGTGATTTGAATGGCAGTCTTAATTTTGCAAACAGAAAAAAAAAATAAAATGTGTTGCTCTGAAAGAAGCTGCAAAATTGCAAAAAAAATTTTTAACTTGGAATACTATATAAAAAAAGAAAGCCTAATAATTTTTTTGATCTGTGTTAAATGATCATTTGTGGCAATTCTACATTCAGAAGTGTGAAAGGACTGATTAAAATGGCTTTGCAATTTGTGCTATAAATGCTAGAGAATGGGAAGTAGAAGTTAGGACTGTGATGTTGTCTGATATCACCTGGAAAAATGGTTGGCAAATTCTGACTGACAATTATAATACTTGTTAAAACAAGTGGTTCATACTCAATGTCATGAAGTTCAAAAACCTGCTAGCCCACACTTAAAAGAGTTAGAATTTGTGGTGAAGCTGTACTGTTCAGCAGTAGGGGGAATTGAAAAGCTTTTATGCCTTGTAAGTGTCCTCTGTGAAAGGACATGAAGGATATCTGCTGATGGTGTTCTGAATCTTTTGATACAAGAGAGCGAATCTTCTGTATCATCTGGATGTGTGGGTGTACTGGGTCTGGCTGAGCTGGAGTTCATTTCCCCACAGCAGCCCTCACAGTGCTGTGCTTTGCATTGGCAGCTAGAAGAGTGTTGATAACACACTGGGGGTTTGGCTACAGCTGAGCACAGCACCAGCACTGTAACATTCCCTCCTCAATCGAGGGAGGGGACCCAAGTAGGCCCTCTGACCCAAACTGACCAAAGGGATATTCCATAACATATGTCAACAGCTCAGATATAAAAGCTAAGGCAAGGAGCAGGAGGGGGACATTCAGTGTCTCCAGTGGCTGCCTGCTAGGGAACCATTACTCGTGCTGAAGTCCTGCTTCTCAGAAGCGGCCAACCACCACTGCTGGAGGGAAGTAGATAATAAACCATGTCATCTTTTGCTTTGCTTTCATGTGTGCAAGTTTTCTCCTGGCTTCTGCTTTAATAAACTGCCTTATTCATACCCACGAGTGGTTTTCCACCTTTCTGTCTCCCCTGTCCAGCTGGGGAGTGATAGAACACCTGGGTGGGCACCTGACATCCAGCCAAGGTCAACCCACCACAGTGGGATAATTTTCACCTCAGCAAAACAATAGGAAGCTTAGATATATGACTGATGTATGGAAAAAGTTTATTTCTGAAGTGTTTTGTAGTAATGTGTCTTTAAGTTGAATTCAAAGGGTTTGCTTTTGTGAGTTGCAGCTACATATCATGTCCAGAAACTACTTTCCAGCACAAGGACTTGCAGGAAGAATCAAATAAAGTTCATATCACATAGTTATAATTAACTATCTGTTATTCAATTAATAAATACTTTAAATAATTTCCAGTATGCCAACAGTCTTTGTACTTGATCAGACACCATGAAAGTACTAAGAACCTAACTTCACTTGTTCCTAAAGTGTTACTTGAGTATTGCAACTATTTCCCTTACTGAACTCTACTAAGTACGCTAAGAATAATCATCTGGTATTCAAATTTGGTGAGCTGGGTTTGTTGGTTGGTTTGGTGTTTTGGTTTTTTTTCTTTCCACATTGTCTTATAAAACTGATTAAGAGTTTGACCAAGTTCTATAAATAAGTGTAATGAAGGCAGTCCTTTGGTGAAAAAGACAAAGAATTATATGTAGCAAATGCACGCCTGTATTTTTCGAGGACTTTCAGCTTTAAAAAAAAAAAAATAGGCATATACAGTAAGAAGTTTATCAAACTTTTTTTCTTTTGCTTTAGAAACAGACATTACAAAGACTTTTTGTCAAAAAACAAACCTTGTGGGGAAATTTACATGGAACATTCAGATAGCATTTATCTTGGAACAAAATCTATGCATTTTGAATAAACACATCTGCAAATTTTCATGAAAAAAGCCCATTCTAATAGTTCACTGAATACAGACATAGGCAAGTTATCAGAACAACAGCATTCTTTTCATGAAAGGAAGAATTGGAATACAGTTGTGGGTATCAAATAATCGTTTCCTTTTCCTTTTTAGGTAGAATATGCTTGGTTTTATAAGACAGAAGAAATTAAATATATGGTTAAGCTGATTAATTATCTTTTAAATTTCAATTTAAAACACAAAATATTAGAATGGTAACATAGGCAAAATATGGCATCACAGGCGAAACTTGGTCCAGTTTCCTGTTCTTGGAAATGTAGTAAGTTTCAGGTCTTTCTTTTTTATTATGTTTAATGTAGTTCTTGAATTATAATAAATGAACTTTAAATATATTCAGTTTTAAATGAACTTTTTGAATAATTTCATATTGTAAATGTCTGTTGGGGGGAAGGATCCCCCAGAGTGAGGTAGATTATTTTTAGTGTCACCAGTCTTAGCAAATTCTCTTGAAATACTGTTTCTTAAAAACACATTTGTTTTTATAAGTTTTATGAGGTAAAAAAAAATTTTGGCATGGAAGTATGACCATGAAATGTTTACCTGCTATTCATTTTGAGTGAGAAAACTTAGAAAAGGAAAAGGAAAGTTTCCTAGAGTTTTTTTTTGTTTGTTTGTTTTTTTTTTTTTTTTTTTTTTGTATGAAAGAATTTACCTTGACAAGCTGGGACTGGAACATCCCACGAGTAATAACCATATGGAGACTTCCTGCATACAGCAGTACTTTTCCCAATGAGCCGAAACCCTCGATCGCAAGCCCAGCGAACCATACTGTTGAGCTGTCCACCTGTCTGACTGACAATGAAACCATGTGGAGGGGACTCTGGAGTACTACAGTAGAGAGCTTTAAACATAAATATCAAATGAATAAAATATGCATTTAAAATTCAGATGACAATTCTTGACAAATTCTGGTTGAATTCAGTGGACATCTGATAAGAAGCTGAGGAAACACCACTAAAAGTTTTATTTTGTGTCCTGATCATGCATGCATCAAACAATATGACAAAATATAAAGGTGAAAAAATAAGGTGTTTTAAGTTCTTTATAAGCTTCAGGTTTCAGTAGCCTCAAAAGAAATAGAGTGATAGCTCACTTTTATAACTGGCTATTATTTTGGGAGTTTGTTCTGTTTTATTTTTTCACCATCTTCTTTTAAAATCAAATAAGCTTCAGAATTTTAGTTTATGATGAAATTTATTGCAATTGTATACATTTCAGTAGTATACAAATTTTTGAAAGAAGGAAACATCTATTGAATCCTGCACATAACTCTTTTCAAATAGTCTTTTCTTTCTGGTCCTAAATAAGTTGTTCCTTTCAAGTTCTATGATAGAATGAACTGAAGTGCACAAAACATTTAATATATATTTTAATCATAAATATGAGTGCCACCATAAATCCATGGTAAAAATAGTGAATCTGCTTTTAGTTGTTGATTTATTTAGAACACAGAAAGTCTTACAGATTTCTTATTTAGAGACTATGGAAAAAATCAGAAATCTTTATGAGATTATCTCTAAGAGATAAAATTGCTATAATCTGAAATTATTTATGTACTTCAAGACTCTCTGACATTAAACACTAGTTGCTTATTATATTTCCTTTCTCTCCCTTGTTCATTAAATCCATGAGTACCAGGTCACTTGGGTTTGGCTACGGAGTGAACTAGAAGGCTCTTGTAACCTGGTAACCAGTTTAAGATAAATGTTGTTTCTGTAAGAGTTTAACTTGGTCTCTAATTGGTTTGATTCAAGGCTGCTAGCCAAGATGGCCAATTTCCTTTTTTGTACAAAAGAAAATTAGGCTGGAAGTTCCAAGTGCTTCCTTTATGCTTTGAAGAATGTTTATAACTGTTGGCATTTATTTTCTCAGTCAAATAGAAAAGTGCTGCTTCACTTGCTCTTTAAGCCTTTCCATGTTCCATGACTTACTTCAGGTCAATATTTTTCTCAGGTGAAAGCTTCCTCTACGCAGAATAGAATTTGTTTACAACAAACACATATTAAACATATCAAAGCAAAGATCAAAATGAGAAGCACTTCCATATCTTTCAGAGCACATACTATGAAAATATTTTCTTCCTTACACTAAATTTCTCCTGCCTTACAGTCTTGGAAGAATCAGAGATAAAGACTTCTTTAGTGTTTAAGAAAATACACCGGTATTTTCTGATTGATACAGGTCACAAATATTTCCTGTCTACCTCTCAATAGTTCTCTTGCTGCCTGCAGGGAAAGAGTTTGAAGAATTCCTTCTTCTTTCTCTTTTAACAGATCCAACAGGTACTATAGGAAATGAAAATACCATATAAGATTTTGTGTCTAGTCAACAGTGCATATTATCTAGTTAACTACAAGATAACTAGTCTGAGAAATTTCTTTTAAGTCTGAGAAAACTATCCTCTCCTAAAGGATGCTGTTTCACCAAATGTTATGAGCCTAATTATTTTTAGGCTCATAATTACAGTTGTGGAGGAGCCAAAAATTGAGTGAGGAAAAACAAAACAACACAGCAGAAAGAATTTAATATTTATTCCCTATTTCTTTCTTAACTTTGTAAAGTGAAATTGCTTTACACCAGTAACTTCTCTAATATCTACAGATACTATCCCTAGTACTTTTCATTCTGTATATTTTATACCTTTGGTCATCATAAAATACTCAGATATAGATTTTGTGCAATTGCTGCAAATTGCAACAGGTCTACTTTTCCTTGATGAACTAATATGATTTTCCAGTGAAATTCTTATTATATAATAATTCTGTAAATCAAATTATACAAAATTCTACCTTTGTCAAATACCATTTTCACACATAATTCATCATTATGTTAGTTTGAGTTAATAACACACACAATACTGGCATTTTTTACATACTACTTAACCTGTTCTAATGCTATTTGCTGCTTCTGTTTAACCTTAAATTACACAGTTCAATCCTTCAGGGTCTCACATTTTTCCTGTTTATAGCTGTTCATTCCTGCCTTGTTGCTATGTCTTTCTCTGTCCCACCAAAATTGTTAATGAATTGCATAAAAATCCAGTTTGGAAAACGCCCCAGGAGGCACACGAGTGCAAATAAATGCTGGGAGAGAGAAGAGGAAAGCTTCTTTCAATTTTAGTGCTGGTTTATGCCATTTTAAAGACCTGTGAAGCATTTTCTTAAATCTCTACAGAGCACATTTGTGAGGTATTTTTTCCTCACAAGATCAGAATCATCAGGTTCATATATAGAACAGATTGGATTTCCTTTCAGTTTGGTTAATTAAATATACAAAACATAGCTTATCTTACTCTTTTCACATACAGAAATGTTCCATATTGAAATTTTATACACACTGTAGAGAGTCACAATTACATACCTATATATCTTATCCTGAAACCTTTTTTATTGGTGCCATGATCTGCTGACCAACGGAGAAATACTTCATGGCTATTACTGGTTATATTTAGAGAAGATGAATAGTCCCCACTGAGAGATATGAGCAATGGGCTATGACTATTTGGTCCTTGGTACAAAGGAAGGGGAAAAAAAAAAAGAAAAAAGGAGTTACAAAGTTTAAAATAACATACAATAAATCATATGCTCATCATTTTATATATATATATTTAAAAAGCATCCTCCAAGCAAATGGCAAATTAACTTAAATTAAAAATAGAAGTTGAAATTACATGTTATACACTAGAAAATATATATTTGCTAAAAAAAAAAATTATTTCTAAACATAATTTATGCAGTACAATTTCAAAACACTGTAATCCAGCAATTCTTTTTAGCAGAATGAATCAAAACAATTAGTCCTTTAAGATTTTTTTGTACTGAAAAATTATGATGTGCATAAATAGTAGTGATTACCCAGATGCAATATAAAAATAAAATTATATAGAAAAAGAATTATCCAAAGTTATGCATCCTATAGTTACCATCAAACACCTCAAGTATATCAAATTCCTTTTCTGTCTGGAAGAATTCAAAGAACATGCTGATATTATAGCCTTTTTCCACAGTAATGGTCCATGCACACATCTGGAGATTGGGGTAGCTGTCAGGATATCCAGGGCTCAGTATTACTCCTGTTGAATCCAGACGCATTTCATTGGCTGGGCAGAGCACTGTGAAACAGAAAGATTGGCAAAAAAATCTAAAGCCCACTACTCCTGTTTCATGTGATTGACAAGATTTTTCTGAGTTTAAAAGAACTTAATTACTCATTTTATTTACATAAATTGATAAAAAGGGTGCTTAAAAATATGATGCAAGGGTTTATTTTGAATCATCTGGATTCACTATGTCTACATAAAATAAAAATCTCATTGAATAGAAATAGTTGATAATACCATGTTATCGGAACTTTTTTCAAAAACTGGTTTTGCATCATGATATATGAAGAAGTGCCTACAGTATATTCAGAACTAAATACTCCTAAATAGGAGCTTTGAAATCTGTTTTTATATTGACAACTAACTCTTATAAAAAAATTAGTTGGCGTTGAGTTATTAAAAGTTACACAAGAAAAATAATAGGATCTTAGGTTTCTCAAGAACACTGAAAACAATATTGGCTTATTAAATACAAAAATCATGTTTTATGTTGAAAAAGTTATTGAACTATAAAAAGAGATAAAGAACACAGAAAAGCAGAGAAGAGAGACAAAAAGAATAATCTTCTCCATAAAAAAACTCATAAGAATCATAGAATGTTTCAGTTGAAAGGGACATTTTAAGGTCATCTAGTCCATCAAATCCATCAAACCCATCAAATCTGAACTTGAGAAAGAGCAAGGAATCTGCCAATATATTTTAAAAATATTAATCACTCACTTGCAAATTAGCAGCTAATTGCTAAATTTAAGAAGTTGTTTCTCATGTCCTGTGATTGTTTTCAAGAAGAGACTGAATAAAACGCTTCCACTCCACCTGAGAAAACTCACATGGCTGGAATCTGACTGTCAAACTACAGTGTTGTGCCAGTTGTGACACAAAGCTCAAGCAAATGAATGAACTGGTCCACTCAGCTCTACAGTGCATATATATATATATGTATATATAAATTATATATAAACAAAAATGTGTGGCAGAAAGAGCATAATAGTAATCTGGATGCACTTGTTTATTTGTAGCTAGTTTTGCTGTCTCCATATTATTCTGTTTTGCAAATTGTCCTTAATTTTGAGATCTTCAGCTAAACATCCCTCAGGAATTTTATAGACAGTTTAAAGACCTATTTCTGTAAAACAGATTCCCTTGCAAGTTGGGTAGGAAAGTTTTTTATGAATCAGAGAAAATGTATCTGAGATATAGGTAAGAGTCATCATTCAAGAATTTTCTCAGGGTCCCTTAATTATTATGCAAAATACAATTTGGATCTTCTTACTGTGAAGTTTTCACTTATCCTGAAAGTAGAAATTAATTTACAGAAAAATTAAGGACAAACTTACATGTTGCATATGGCAACTACACTATTTTAACAAAATAAAATGATAGTCATTGGCATAAACTTGTGTCATTTAGCGTTTATTTTCTCATTTAAAGAAGGAATTCATCAAGAATTTTAAGAAATGATCATCCAACTGATCAATTTATTTCAAGCTAAAAATTTAAGAAAAATTCAAACTAAAGTAATTTTACACCAGCCAAAGCATACAACATATGTACAGAGTTAAAGCAACAGGAGTTAACATGATGAAATCTAACAACAAACTTCTGCTCGACCTGGTGAAAAGAATTAATATATCATATAAGAACCAACAGAAGAAAAATGTTTTTTCCTTGAGAGTGATTGTTATAGCCTGCACAATTAAAGTATGGTGGCTTATCCATAGAACAGTGGAATATACTAAAATCAAGAAAATCAGAAATTTTAGGCATTTAATTTTGCTTATATATTGTGGTCTTCAAACTTAGATATTATATAAATAAATACAAATAAAAATTGCACTGCTGCTTATTCTTTGTATCCAGTTTGACTGGTCATTTTTAACACAATTTAACAAATTCCTTTGCATTTTTCTTTTTGATTCTCTGGATCTAACCCTAAAAACTATGTTAATTTCCCTCTGCTTTAAACAGAAATTATGAAACCACTGATTTAATATTCAGTAGGGGATCAATGTCTAACATTTATACCTGACAGTTAAAAGATTAACTGTGGTAACTGAATTCATCATTCCTGGGTTTTTGTCTTTGGTCTTGCAGTGCATACAAATATGCCTTCAGCAACACATGCTGACACAATGCCTCAGGATCAGCACATATGTCTCTATTTGCCCTACCTAATATTACATCATTTAAACATGCCTTGAGGTTACAATGGTTTTCCACCTATTAAATACTATGACTCTGCCAAGCTAGGATTTTAATCTAAATTGGGGTGTTGGAGGCCATTTCTAGTAGTAATTGTGCCTAAATAAGTGTATGGATTTTCAGAAATTATCAGTGTTAAAGTTCTTATGAAGCTCACATTTCAAGATCACTTTGCATTTTTAAGAGCTAGACTTACTGCTGTGAATGAGTTTGACTTGAGCATAGTTTTGTGCATAAAATCAGGGGAAAATAGTTTATTCAGCTGTAATAGTAGACACTTCTGGTTTCTCAGGAATGAAGGAAAAGGGTATATTTATAATACAGTAATTTTTTAACTCTCAGATGAAAATCTAGGTGGAGATTATAGTAGTAATTAATTTTAAAAATGAATATACTGATGTTTAATTTCCTAACATCTATATTGTGCACCAGTTTGAAACCTTGCCAATTTCTAAGAAACAGTCAGATATTAAAGCTTTACTTGTAAAAGTAGTAGATTTATTGCCAATTAATTTACTATTCCCAAATAATCCTTTCAACACCAGTATTTTATAGATGTGTTAATGAATTAAAATTACTGGGGGAAGGAACACCAAAGTATCGTATTGGTAGAAAAAACAGAAGCCAGTATTTTTCATATAATACATATGCAAATCAAATGTATTTATTATGACTGATTTGGGAAAGTATTTTAAACCTGCAGTAGATGTTAGAATATTAAGCTCAGGAGTAGAAGGATCACAAAGGAATATCACAGCAACCAACAGAATCCAAAATGACTGTTGTTTACATAACTTATGCTTTTAGGAGGCTATGGTGTTTTGTTTTGGTCTTTTTTTCTAGAAAAGACTTTATCATACATGTTTATTACTGAAAGTCCTTATTTATCTTTCTGGAAATAATGGAAGAATTAGTAAGAAAACATAAACACACACCCACCACTGGAACTTCAAAGATATTCCAGTTTTTTTCATAGAGCATGCTCAAGGTTTATCTTCATTAGCTTCTTAATCAGATTAGTATGAAAGAAAACCCTCACATTTTCTTTAAAATTAAGGAAAAAATATATTAAAGTGTAATATATCAAATTTTAGTTTAATAAAGACTGGTTTAAACTGTGATGTTAGTGGTTGCCAGGACTGTAATCCAGCTTTAACAATGAAATGGTATTATATCTCTATTTGCAGTTTTCAATACTTCACAAAGTAGACCAGCAGTCTTTCAAACTTGCAAAATTCATTGAAAGATTATTAATTATTCTGCATTAATATATGACATATATGAAACACAACAATTATATATTGGGAATAGCATAAAAGAATCTGAAATAGTTTCAGTATGCCATCTTATGTAAAGAAATAAAGGAGGGTGTGTGAGGAATCACCGTTCAGCTGGACTGGCAGCAGGAAAATAAAACGAGAAAAAACCTTGACAAGAAGGTGGTGCTCCATCCATCTGAAGTCTTTCACCCAGTCGGCATGTCAGAATCTCATTACCAACCAATGTAAAGCCTGGTTGACACTGGTATCTTATTATGTCTCCTGTTTGGAAAAAGAAAACAAGACAAAACACAAACAAACAAAAGAAACATTAAACAGCAATTAACTGAGACTTTTAGCTTTGAAAACACTATTGATTAATGAAGTTTCTTGCCACCACATACAATGGGCTAAATGACCTCTGGCATAAACAACTTTGATTAGTTCAAGAAACGTGGTAAATGAGCTTTGTGTTGCACACTGTGCTGCATCCATCACTGTTTTTTACCGCATTATTTGTTGGATAGTTTGCTAATTTGTCTAGGTTTGACTGATGCTGTGTGAACCACATGTCCACAGAGCTTTAAGCAATATAATTTATAGGATAACCATTATGGAACTAAATAAAGGTATTAGATAAAGTCAGTAACTCATACGATCCTGAGGAGGGAAAACAAAATTAAATAGGAATTGGATTTAGTTGATATCTAAATTTGGCACGGTGAGAATAAGAAATCTTCATTTTTTAATTAAGAAATCAATAATTCATATGGTTTTATATAACAGTAAAAGTGAAATTTTTATATCTCAGAAGTTAGTTCTCTTTGGTCCAAGTTCTCAGATTACAGAGAAGAGAGGGGAAAAAATATTTTCTCTTTGTTACTTATATAACTAATCAAATATTGGTATATACTAAAAACAAATTTATTTTTCTTTGCCATCATATGAGCAAAACTAGCTGATCAGACATCTGACATATGAAAGAAATTTATATGATCAGACATCTGATCATATAAATCAAATTTCTTTGAACTGTAAATGGCTAATATTATTACATGTCTCAGAAAGTCAGAATGTCATCCCCTTCTCTGATCCTAATAATTTTTACAAATTTGCTTTTACCCTTAAGGTCACACAACCTTAATTCGGGTACAGAATATACCATTTTCTTATGGGTTGTGTTTGTTTGTTTCAGTTTATTACAATGTTCTATATTAGAGAGTATGAAGAATGTATTTTAAAATTAAATCAATTACGAAGAGTTACTGTATTACTTATATGTCATCTCTGAAACACAGATGGGATCCAGGAGGTATAGGGAAGAGGAATGACTTCTTAAAAAAACAGATTTTCAAATAAAAATCTAATATATTACAGGCATGCTTTTCATCCTGAAAAGCATCCCATACACAGCAAGCTTATTTTTGAAACAAATGTTGCTTTTGTTTTCTCTTATATTACCTATTTCGAATTCATCATCCTCAGTTAGAATTTCTGCATTTGGTATATTTGGTGGAGGCTGGCAGACCCGGAGCTGATAGGCTATAAACAGAAACAAAGCACAGCTGACATTCTCAAACAGTTAACAGAGCCATGAAAACTTAACCAATTTAATACCCATATTAACAGGATAAAAATAAACTATTAATTTATTTTGAAATTTTCAGGAGAATCAAAAGAAGGGAAACAAAAAAATCAGAAGTTGTATCTGTGTTCTTGATTAGTTATTTATTTGAGTGGCAAAACCCTCATAAATAACCTGAGAAACATAGAATTGGTTACCAATTTTCTCACTGAAGTGATCTCACACAAAAAATAAATATTTTTGTATTGTAAACTATTGTTTTGCTTGTTTGGGGGTTTGGTGTTTTTGTTTGGTTTTGTTTGATTTTGTTTGTTTTTGTTTTGTTGGGTTTTTTTTGGGGGGGGTGTTTTCTGTGTTTAGTTTTTTGTTTGTTTTTTGTTTGTTTTTAGAATATATTTTTACTGTTGAATTCCTCCAGTTTTGAAGCCTTGTAATAAATACAAGCTTTGAAATCCCAAAGACTCTACTCAGAGACAGAAAACTAATGGACAGAAGCATTTTGAATGTGAAATTTCCCAGTAAATGAATAGTTGTGGAGCACACCGCACCTGCAGATAGGGTCAGAGAACAATGCTGCTTTCAGAATTCTCATTTGAAGTCTCACATGAAATAATTTTCTGTGATTTAATACATGACGCAGCAGCCAGGCAAATAATTAGGTGAAACAAATAAAAAGACAAGTACGAAGAGTAGGCAGAAGCTACACGGATTCTTTTTTTTTCAGAGAACATAAGAGGATTCACTCATATCTGGACACAGACAAAATTCCATTTAATCCTAATGCAATGAGGACAGCAATCTAGCCAAAGAAATCACATTGACATATTTATGCTGACAGTGTAGACTTCCCTGTTTTAAAGTCAGGATGAAGTATGCTTGGTTTCATTGAAAGTGCATTTTCATACAGAATTGGTGTTTTATAGCATTTCCCTTTAGCACTGAAACCTCAACTGCTTATGGCAGATGACAGTTTAGCTCCTTTTTGTTGATCATATAATGAAAGTCTACTTAAATTAGTGAGTCAGAAAGCTAACATTAGGATAAAGCAATTTAAAGTAAAACATACCAAGTAAACATGAAACAACTGTGCTATCCTAAGAAAACTAATAATTAGTATCACAATATAATTAAAAATTGATTCAATAAAAAAAATTGTATCATTTATCTCAAATATCTCTCATTTGTGGGTGAGTATCATTAATTTTATTCCCCAAATTATCTATTTGAAATAAATTTGACTCCTCTCACAGCTTTTCCTTTATTGCTGTAAATTTTGTATAGCTGATATGAAGGATCATAGCCTCCAAGATATTGAGAGGGTTTTTTTTATCTTGAAAACATCAATCCAAAGATTGTTTTAAGTTTCTTCATGAGTAATCCTTGTGCTGCTCAGTTTGCATCCTTATTACACATTACGGCCCACATCTGTGGAATGACAATTTTCACAGCAAAAGAAACAGGTGAAAGAAGGAAGATAAGCTCCTTAGAGACACTTTACTACTAGCAAGTGATTAGACTAGAAGAAACAGCCTCGGGTTGCTCCAGGTGAGGCTTATATTGGATATTATGAAAAAAATCTATTGATCAAAGGGGTTGTAAACCATTGGAACAGGCTGCCCAGGAATGTGGTGAAGTCACAGTCCCTGGAGGTATTTACAAGATGCGTTGATTTGGCACTTGTGGACCTGATTTAGTAGTGGACTTGGCTGTGTTGGGTCTACAGTTGGACTCAATGATCTTAAAGTTCATTTCCAACCTGAACAATTCCATGTTTCCATGAGTGTTTTTGCATATTTTTTGTCAAATACTGATATATTAATAGATAACAATAAATATCAATTTATATGTAATGAATAGAAAGTGTCATTTTTGTCCTTCACAAGCTGATACATGCAACTTAGATGCCAAGATTTCGAATAGAAACTGCCACCCCTCTCTACCTAGCTCTACTGGAGTCTATATCCTGCAATCAATTCAAGTGCTGTTGCTGGTGGTCTTTTTCATTGTGAGCTTTAGGTCATTTTTGTTTTGCTTTGTTTTGTTTAGATTAAGGTTCCTCTGATCCCATAAATTCTGTCTATCTATATTCACCACAGTCTTTACTAAGTCAAAAAGGAAGTCTTCTAGTCCCAGAATTTGATCAGGATGCAGGAAGTAGACTGAAGTTTGTCAATATTTTCTAGAATAGTCATTCCAGCAGGCATTCATGGAGCACCTAAAAACACCCTTACTAATGGATCTGTTTCCTTGTAGTTATAGGAATGCAAACACACTTGGCCACAGAGGGTTTGAATAATTACAGAGAGAGGTAGCATTTATTTTTACCCATTTTCATGCAGTTGGTAGTTAATTCCAGGGTACACTAATGTTAACTACACAGTATAGTTCACTATCACTGGCATCTCTACAAAAAAAGTAGAGGTGCTTTCTTCAAATATTCCACTTACTTTCTTCAAAATACCCCAATGCTTTCTCCAAAATATCCCAATTACTAAGAAAAATTTAATGTCCTCCAAAAACATTTAGATTTCAAAGGAAGTTTAGAAGCATCATAAGCAGTAGGAAGACATTTACCTTGAACTTTAGGGTCTTGTTGCTACATTCTTCGTTCCTGTCTCATCACTTTGTTTTTGTTTTTTTTTTTTTATTTGTTCAAGAAACTAGCTTATTTTCATCATTCATATTAGTCCTTCATATGTTTGCATTACACTAGTGCAGGTCAGTCATACTAATAATAGCAACTCTTCTTAGGAAAAGTAATTCATTTTCTCATGAGTTGTCTGCCTGCAGTGACCACTACAGACAGTGAAACAGAGAAATTTGTCACACTTACCATGATAACTAAGAACAAAGAAGCCACTAGTAGTAAAGTCACTGTGAAACTTGATCAGAATCTGATTGGAAGTGCTATAGACTGATTCTAGGGCAGTGTTGCCACTAAACTGTCCAATTTGGGGAGAAGTTTGGTCTGGTCCATCCCTAAGAAAAACAAACACACAAATATTTTTTTTTGTCCCATCAAATGATACAATTTCTCTAATTTTTAAATAATTGCAGTAATTTTGCTGTAGATTACTCTAAAAGGCAGAAGACAACTAAAATAAGAAAAAACAGACATGAAGGGTTGAAGGCCTTTTCAAATCCTGTGTAGATTGGATCCTAATTCCACAACCTTTTGAAAGTAATTTTCTTATTTTCAAATCAAAATCGAAACAAACTCAAAATTATTGAATTTGTGGTTGTTCTTCATCTTCTTGCCACAACCTCTGATTACTTTTGTGTAGCTATACTTTCAAAAGTAATAAATAAATAAACCTAATACGCAAAGTCTTCTTCTCATGCATTTACCGATATTATTTTGCACAATTTATTAAGATTCAGACAATACATGTACTGCTGGTAAGATCATTGCAACATTATGGAAAATGAATTTCAGTAGAAATTTCTAATTTCAGTAGAAAAATTAAATCAAAGTACTAAACAACAGTGCAACTGAACTGTACAGAGGACAGAATCAGAGTACAAGGGCATTAAATGTTCATATGTGCTTCCTTTCAGATCAGAATTGACAGACATTAAATAATAGAAATTTAAAGTCAATTTTTTCAATTGTTATTTTAACCAAAAATAAATTTATAATAAAAATATGGATATTTTTATTTTGAAAATTTTGTTTTCCAAATTCTGACACATTGACTCTTCTACCTCTGTTTTATTAGAGAAATTATATGCTTTGAAACATTTGAATTGGGAATAAAATGTGGTTTTTTCCATTGGAAGCTTCTGTAGAAAGTTCGATCAGTTCTGTAAACAATTAATATCCCAGAAGTGGCATAAGCTATATAATTCTATAGACATCACGTATATAATACAATTTTTACGCATGTATAGGAATGAGGCCTGAAGCCATGAAATGTCTTGAGATATGTGGTGGAGGGATTAATGTGATAGGCTGCTGATGAGGGTGACAGGTTATCATGCAGAGCCATGATAGACATGGATGCAGGTATATAGAGAAAATAACTCCTTTTGTCATGGCCAGATACAAATAGTCTTATGTACTCTTATAAGTAGAAAGAGCCAACTTGGAAGAACTTAGGAAAGTGTTGCTGCATTTTCTAGTACTAACACTTTAAACCACTAACACACACATCTGCAAACGCTTATTATCACTTCTTTCTTAAGTATTATTTCTCTTGGTTGTTGATGAGCTGTCATAACACATTTCTGCATGCTCTTGTCGACAAACTGAGGAACACTATTACTGGTTTTGAATTCTTGTCCAGTTCTACCTAAAGGGAATGGTCCATTGCAAAACATGAATTGGCACAACCCACTCATTTGGCCTACAGAGAACATCAGTTTCAAGGATAAAACCACAAATATATTCTTTTAAATTCATGCTTTGTTATATAGTGTCACATGAAGATTAAATAAATGCCAACAGTGTTTTCTTACCAGACAGTTATGAAATCATATATTGGCTCAGTTTGAAGAACCGTGAAATTGATGTAGATTCCATTCCCAGGTGGTACTCTTACAAGCCAGAAGCAGTCTTGAAAGTTTGGATACTCATCAGGGTATCCAGGAGAGTATATGGTGCCATTCATTGCAGTTATATTTCCTCCACAGAGAGCTATAAAAAAGACATTTTTTTAAAAAAAAATACATTTGGTACATTTTGAGTTATTAGACCATATAAAAGACATACTTTTAAACACATTTGGTACACTATAACTACGCTGAGTGTGACCATTGCTGTGTAAAGAAACAGAATTTATGGAGCTTTGTGCCAAGAGTCAGAAGTCCATTTTGACATTATTGGTCAAATAAAAATTAAAAAAAAAAAATAATTCTGATGCTAAAAATACTATCAGAACTGCAACTAAAGCAATATTTAGATATTGGGTAAAATTTCCTGCACAACTGAAAATAATTTTGTTAGGGCTTTGTGTCAATGCTAGTCACAAATTAGTTGAGAATCCCACTAATTGCTTTCATTTACTGTCACAAGCAGATAGACAACAACAAGTAATGTGAGAGAAGGGATTTATGCTTATTGATAGGTGGGTGAAAATTACAGGGGAATTTGAAAAAAAAAATTGTGTCCAGAAATACGAATAGCAATTTTGCATTTATGTAAATGAATTCTGATAGACAAAGTAAGAGTTCTCTCTGTAATTCACGTTGAATTGTACTAATTTTAGATGCCATACAGTTCAAGAATGACCATATAGATTCTGGACTTTCATTTCTGGAAAATCCCTAGCCCAAATATATAACTTTCTCTGCAGAGGTCTCAATTGCATATTGAGTATGACACCACTCTGTTATTACAGAAGAGAAATTATGTTATAGAAGCCTAGTTCTGGAAAACCTTTTAAGCTTCTGAGAAAAAGTTAAAACTGTATAATTTGCTTTATTTTGCATACATTTATTTTGCCCACTTTGCCCCAAAATGCACATGGCATGGCAACTCAGATTACCTAGAATATCTAACCAGAGAACAGGTTTTTGGGAATATAAGTTTTACATATAGGAACTGTAGGCATTGTATTCAGCCAAAGCATGTGTTGGAGTTTACATATATATATATATATATATATATATATATATATTTATATATATATATACACGCATATACTTTGGTGCTGAATTGTAGGTTAAGGAGACTTTCCTAGTCACACCTCATGCATTCAGACTGAACAGCTGGCATACTACTTTTCTTCAGCTTTTAGTTTCAAAGTCTCAAAGGGGTTTGAGCAGTGCAGACAGAATTGATTTTGCAGCTGGGTCTTAGGGGAGTGAAGAAATGGTCTGATGACTGTCAGGCAAAGAGATTTCTTGGAAAAGGAGAGGGAACAAAATCTAAACAGATGAAAGCAAGGCAGACGACTTAAGAAGGGTCAGAGAGCATTAAATGATGCTGAGCGCAGATTAAAGGAATATTAGCTGCATGAGGATGCAAAAAGAGAAGAAAATTGTTTAAAAAGAAAACAAGTTTAGTGACATTTGATTCAGATTGTCACAAGCTCTGTAGTAAAAATACCACAGTAAATATCTGCACAAATGTAATGTAAGAAATGTAATGTAAGAAATTTTTCTAGGAGCTGAGCAATGTTGACAGTCTGTAATCATGCAGCATAGCACATATTTTAGATCTCTATTATTAATTTGGTTGATTTTTTTTTTATCTTCATCTTTTCACATGACATTAAGTAGAAACCAAGAACATCCAGCCACTATTCAGGAATTTCATCAAAATTGATACTAAGAACAGCAACATGCTTTGGACATCTTCAAATTTACTAATTAAATTCCTGGGTCCACTAAGGTAGTTCAAAGAAGCAGAATCACTCTATTCAGTAAATTATTTGTTTTGATTCTGAGGCATAGAAAATACAGTTAGAACTAAGTAATAGGAAAAAGCCAAGTGTTTAGCACTTAAGACATGAACTATTACTATTCCCACAGGATCCAGAAAATGGGTGTTAAAACTTAATTGAAATGAATTAACTTCTTTCCCTTTCAAAAACCAGACAGCGTAGGTGTCACCTCTCTTTTATATGATGAGGCTTCCCTTTCTGAATTCAGTATCACTTAAGCCTTAATTTAGCTACCACATCCCCCAGAATTTCCTATGGCTCGCTGACTCCAGAAGGAATTTGGAGTAATGAG
>NW_020956495.1:101615-107583 GCF_003031625.1 Empidonax traillii
AAGCACAATAGTGAAAAGAAAATCTGAAAGGTTAAAAAATGTAATTTAAAATAAATCTCCCATTCAGAAAAAATATATGTACAAGGAATTCACAGAGCATTGACTGGAGGACAATTGCACTTTATGTCACTTCTGACATTTCTTTCTAAATTATAAGACAGAACATAAGTGGACTGAATCAGTAAATTCAATTTTTGAATCCTTTTCTTCTTGATTCAGTCCAGATCTCTCACTGTGTTGCATCACTTAGATTAAAAGCAGCATTGGTCTCCACATTCCAAACTTTAAGCCTAGCCTTCCAAATGTAAACTTATTACCTCAGATAAGTTTTCAGAGATTTCATATTTCCATGAAACATTTCAGCTTCTTCGCTAAAATTTTAATGTGCAAAATCGAATACTTCTGGTACAAAGACCACAGTGTAAAACTACAGGTCCCTATAAATTAAAAAGCTGAAACTATTTCAGTTAACAGTCCTTAGGAAGACTTTCAAATAATGAAGGGTTCATTGGTCACCTGGAACATACCTTCACATCTGGGAAGAGGATGATTCCAATTGCGGCTGATTCCATGAAGACAAGTCAGAGCTGAATTTCCAATTAATGTGTAGCCAGGAAAACACTCAAATGAAATAGTCTGTCCCACAGTGAAGTCATTTCCAATAACAAAACCATTCCGAAATGGTCGAGGATCAGGACAGCTTTGCAGCTGATATGCTGAAATAAGAAATAAAAAGAGGGAAAAAAATAAGTAAACCACAAATTCTAATTATTTCAAAAATAAAAGTTTTAATTAGAATAAACTTAATAATCATGGGTGTCCCATATGTCTGAAGTTCCATCATAGTGATGATCAAATCATTGACCCTGTACCTGGAGAAGTACAGTGAAACTAGCTAGGCTTCTGTGCTACTAAATAACATTTCTTTTTGTCACTTGAAGATGACAAGGATTTGATGTTTTTCCAATCCGATAGGAGTTTTCTGGGTCTTCATTCTTATGTTTGAGAGAAAGGAAAAAAATAATATGTCTACACTTTTATTTGATTTTCTCAGAAAAACTAAAGAGCTCTATAATGAACTATGAATTTCAAAGAATGTCTTGGTGATGTTTTCCAAGAAGATTTGAAGCACTGGCTTCTTATTACAGAACTGAGAAGAAATAAGCAGTGCACAGTCCGCAGTATCAGATTATCAGAGGTTGTATATGTTTGAAAGAAACATTTCTCTCTTATGTGATTAAAACTCAGGAACTTTACAATTCTGTGACAAATAACAGCATCTCCAAAATGATTACTATTAATAGCAGTAATAGCATAAGCTCTTAAGTCTGGCCTTCTTAGCAGTTTAAGTCATAAATTGACTTTATCTGTAAAAGCTAATACTTTTTACAGTGGCTCACTTCCAGAATGTTACAGAGTTCAAGTCAATTTGGACTTGTTACTATTAAAACAGTAATAGGAGACTGCTCTAAAGTAAAAACTATTTAAATCCTTCTTTGGTGTTATTCATGTAATGAGAGCAGGTCTAGTTTAAAATATACATTTGACCTTTTTCCGTGAACAGTGGTGATCTAATCCTTTTCACATGAATATGCAACTCTATAAATAGAATTATGATCTTGCAGACTTCATGAGCTCAGCATGACCTACTTGGGTGCAACAGAATAAGAACCTTTCAGGGAAATTGTGAACTAGGAAATGGATTTGGAGATTTCTGGGTTGGCATTAATTTCTCCTAGTCTACATCAAGCCAGTTCTGTAAAACAGTATTTAGATCATATCCTTCTAGAATACAATACACAAAATCCCCCAAAGCCCATAAAACCTTCAGAAGCCATATTGTTCTCACAAAAATATCCAAATCTCACCTTGATATACAATGTGAAATCCTTGTTTGTTCTGTGAGTAATCACTGTGAAAGTATAAGCTCGTTTCATGAGTTGTGCTGAACAGAGAGGCTGGGAGCTGAGGGCCACTTAGTCTTCCAATAACAGTGCTAGTTTCTGTAGATCCACTCCTAACTTCTAAGTAGTCATGTATGGTCTCCGTTGAGAAATTCAAAAATTGCAAATGGACACCTGAAAAACATTGTCAGTAAATAAAAGCCAACAGGAAGGAAATTGCATGTGTTACACTACCAGATACAGTCCTTGGAATTCAGTTTGAAGCATTGTTTTTCCATTACTAATTCTGAGATGCTGACAAGGTAAAAAACTGTTAATGTAATGAAATACTGACATAATCCAAGGCATCAAACCATAGGTTACATATATATTACTTTTTTGAAAACATTCTTTGTGTATTTAGAAGCATAGAATCATAGAATTTAGGGCAAATCTAAGTTCTGAATTTTGAATACATTCCATTTAGCTAAATCTTTCCTGTTCTCAATTGTATAACCTCCTTTTCTATTAAATGAAAAAATGCTTCCTGTGTATGCACCTAAAAAAAAAAAAAAAAAAAAAAGTGACAGACTTCTATCTCAGAGACAGCTCCACTGTAGTTGCACATAAACTGATCTCTCTCAGATTAAAATATTTATATACAAGAAATAATGAGGCACAATAAAAAAAATGCATCTTGTATGGATTATATGTATTGTAACAATATGTGGAAGTAGAGTATCTGCTCCTTCAAGGTTATCTGGTCACTGACCTTTTTCAATGGAGCAAGGAAAAATAACAAAAGGAGGAAGCCATGAACCAGAGCATACTGAGACACAAACTTGAAGGACAAACAATAAGTGAGGCAGTGATGAGAAAAGAGAATAAAAGGAATGGGTTGTATGTAAAATGGGGTTGGTCAGTATGTTTGTCTGGTTGAGCACCTGGTCATATTTGTCCTTTCATCTCATATCTTCTTATTAAATCTTTTCTTAGCTATCTATTCTATTTCTATCTATTCTATCTATTCTCACTCCTGTCTTTATGTGTGCTGCAAGGATTAGGTGCCAGATACTGGTGAGGCCTGAATTCGTGAGCAGAACTTGGTGGCTGTTACTGGAATCAGACCAGTGGTGGGGGTGCCTCCAGCCAGTGTGCCAACTACTTGAGGGAGTAAGAGGTCATAGCTCCCTGGATCTAGGGATGGTCCTACAGATCTTGTGCTTAGAATGTTAGCTAATGGAGGCACCAGTATGTGTGGACTGGGTGCCAGCTCCTGAAGTCAGAACAGGGGGTGTTTGTGCCTCTGGTCTGAAGTATTTGCAAGAAACTTCCAGATACTGGAGTGGGAACAGTGTGTTCTTGAAACCAACTACTGGCAGGACCAGTATTGGGGTAATGAAAAGCCCAGTGTTGGTAGCTATAATAGAGTCGTGAGGCTGTGGGTCACAGCCTTGTGCATGGTGCTGGCTGCTGAGGGGTGTTTATATCTTCCCCAGTCCTGGTGAGTGTAGGGATGCACACCCATCACCTGCATGCAAACTTTCAATTTGACTAGACAGTGAGTAGGAAGGCCTTGGGTCCAGCTCAGGGTATTGGGCTGGCAGAGTCCATGTTGGTACACCCAGGATTTGAAAAAGTGGAGTAGATAAGGGATGAGTGTGACTGCTGCACATTTGCAGTGAGCATCAGACTGGACTGTCTGGTGAGTAGGGGACCCATGAAGCACATAAGGGAGCCTGAGACTCAGAGGGTGGTGCAAGCAGATCCTCAAGGCATCCACAAATCTATGTGTGCTTGTCAACTTAGAGAATGTTGTGTGTGTGTCTTCTCTAGTGATCTTCTGTCTCTGCCAGCCCATGAGGAGGAGGGAACTTGGCTGCCTGTGTTTGTGTTTTAAGTAAGCCCTATAAGTAAGGGTTGTTGAAGGCAGTAACCTTCTCAGTGGTAGTGTGTGTTACCAGCCCCATCAGTGTCCCCTGGGTGTATTTGTCAGTGCTTAGCTTTGTTACTATTTGAACCTGCAAATGGTAAAGTGGCACGTGGTTGCCCCTCATCTCGGGCAGAGAGTCCAGAGGCAGGAGGATCCTCAGCTGGAGTGGCTGCAGGAGGTGGCTGCACTTATAACACGTCTTTCTAAGTCACTAAAAAAATGTAAATCATACTATCTAACAATCATTCAACAGTACCTCTCCCGTTAAACATGCAGTTCAATTATTTAATTCTCATGCACTGTGGCATATGATGGTCTTGGCAACAGAAATTTCTGATTATTTGGTTTAGTAAGGAACAGGAAGGCAGCTTACTGTCCATTAGCATGTTATCTCTCCTAACCAGGTGGAGTATTACAATGATTATGTGGTAGGAGGAGAAGAAAATGCTCAGCAGCCGAGTAGTTATAGGGTTTTAAACATTTCCTGTCTATACAAATTTCTATATGATCACAACAAAGTAGAATTTGTATTTTGTCAGGAACTAGTGCAGCTATGGAATGATAATGGAGTAGTTTCATTAGAGAGATGATTGAGCTCCACTGGTGTTTCTGGTAAAGACAAGCAACATGATTTCATATAAAATTGAAAGGAAAGGATATAATGCCAGATAAATTATGGAAAAGTAATGAATAATTTTGTAACTCCTAAACTGTAATAGCTAAATAGTGTTTGTCACTGTCTTTTAGAGCTGTCTCCCTAGATACCCTGTAAAGTTTGTGAATGGTTTTATGAAGCATGGAACATTTTACATGCTATTAGGAAAAAAAAACAAGATAGGTGCACAATTAAATTACTATTAACCTGATAATTTCTGTCTTTCTTTATCAGAAGACAGCCCATATGTGATAAGAAAGCTTTTGCTTGTAAGTGTCATTGTAAATGTCATAAGTTGCCCGCCTTCCAAATCTTTCCTACACAGAGAATCAAATTATATCCAAGCTTTTCTCTGTTTCTGTGATATTTGTAGGCTTGGCTTTCATTTGATTCTTGGAGCTAAACACTTGTCCAAAGTTTAAGCTGCCATTAATAAGTGCCAACTCTTGTGATCTTGCTGTCAGTTTTCTTCCTCTTTCACCGCTTTCTTTGATACCAGACCATGTCTAAAATACTTTTGCCCATTATTCTGCTCTCTGTACTCTACTGTCTTTCTCTACAAGTTCCTGAACCATAGCAATGTTCCCAAGTATTCATCCTTTGCTCAGCCTGTAGCACCTGTCTCTATTTGTCTGAGACTTCTTGTTGAACTGATTTTTTTCTCTGACTGTTTGCAGTTTGGACACCCCTCTTGAAAGAGTATTTAAAATCTGTGTATATACAAATATATTTGTATATGTAAATCAACATGGTTTAGATTACACTGTTAGCTGACATACAGTGGAAAAGCTTATGATCTGTAAGTAATAACTGAGAAAAAAATATTCTTAGAAACAGTTAAACAAGTGAAAGTCTATAGGAGCTTCCCCTGATGGTGTTATTGCGTTTTTTTATTTACTGCTCAGAAGAGTTGGATTTAAGTTCCCCCGCTGGACTAGAATCACAGCATCACTAAAACCAGTTTTAGCCATCACTTCTTCAAATGTCACATTTTTTTCTTTTTTAAATGAAATTTTACTTTAATTTTCATAGAATCATAGAATCATAGAATAGATTGGGTTGGAAAAGACCTCCAAGATCACCAAATCCAACCCCTGATCCAACTCCAATTACTATATCATGGTACTAAGGGCCACATCCAATCTCTGCTTAAAAACCTCCAGGGATGGTGAATCCACCACCTCTCTGGGTAGGCCGTTCCAATGCCTGATTACCCTCTCTGTAAAGAATTTCTTCCTAACATCTAACCTAAACCTCCCTTGGCAGAGCTTGAGCCCATGTCCCCTTGTCCTGTTGTTGGTTGCCTGGGAGAAGAGATCAACCCCCACCTGGCTATAACCTCCCTTCAGGTAGTTGAAGAGAGTGATGAGGTCACCTCTAAGCCTTCTCTTCTCCAGACTAAACAACCCCAGCTCCCTCAGCCTCTCCTCATAGGACTTGTGCTCAAGTCCCTTCACCAGCCTCGTTGCTCTTCTCTGGACCCGCTCCAGCACCTCA